>NW_026453981.1:0-17896 GCF_943734635.1 Anopheles cruzii
GCTGGCGGATCACCGAGATCACGAGTACAAGTTTGCGCACGAAATAGCGAACGAAATGCGCGACGGCCTGTGTGGTTAGTTCCGGGTCACACAGCGAATTCGGCTGCTAGCTGGTCCCGTTCTCCAACGCGATGAAAGTGATCGGTGATCGGCAAGCAACGTTTGGATTCGGTGCGGCTCTGTCGCCGGCCATAATAACGAGACAGTTGTTGGTTCAACGTTTACGCGTTTACAATTACGCGTTCTCGGTGTACATGATTATTTGTTCTTGTTGTACACCAATGTGTGAGCTACTGAGTTCCCTATCTATCTATCTATCTATCTATCTATCTATTGGTGGCGCGAACGCCCGATTCGGGCTATGGCCGCTTGTATCGAGACCCTCCAGCTGTCTCGGCCTACTGCCCTGCCTCTCCAGTCTGCTACACCGAGCAGGTCCTCGCTGGCCTTACGGACGCTGTCCTCCCATCGGGCTCTTGGCCTACCGACTGGTCTCCTGCCGTGTACCGTTCCCAATAGCGTTTTCTTTGGTAGCCTTGTTTCGTTCATCCGTATAATGTGGCCCGCCCATTGCAATTTTTGTTTCTTTATCATGGTGGAGACCTCTGGGTCATCGAACACTGCATAGATTTCACTATTATGCCTGATCCTCCAGTGCTCTCCATCCTTCACTGGGCCTAGTATCCTTCTGAGGATCTTTCTCTCAAAGGCATTAATTTTGTTTTCTTGGGACTGGGTTAGGACCCTGAGTTCCCTATCCTTTTTGCTGTAAAGCAGGCTCTTAGTTAGGCAGACCTACTTTGGACTAGCGACACTGGCAGTAAAGGAACTGAAAATTCATCGCAAAATATTGCGACATAAATTTGACAAATTGAAGTTTTCATCACCAAAATACAAACTATCTTTGAAAGTATCACTATCTTTGCACGGCGCAGCATAAACAATACAAAATAATTGATAAAATCAAAGACATCCTAACAGAACGGCACTTTCCGTTACGAAAAGTTGACGGAAACTCGATTGTCAAATTCGAGTCTCCGTTTGAAAACCATAATGCCGTGACAACTCGATTGATCGAGTGAACAAGTTCATCCTGCCGAAAGCTTTCCACAGAGAGCGTTCATCCAGTTTGCGTTTGAGCGTTTGAGAACTCAAACGGTGCGCTAATACCAAAGTGAACTCAGATGACCGCTTGAGTAGTCAATTAGAGAATGATAATCAGGCCTTATATTTAACATACTTTCAATTGTCCGATTTACGTCAAATATGCCCCGTTTTGTTAGCCAATTTTGTAGCCTTTTTAAAAATAGCTTTAGAACGCCTATCTCATAAAAGTCTTGGTCGTTATTGGCGAAAAACTCGAGCAACCTTTTTTCACAATCCTTTCTTGATCTCAATTTTTCATCACTCAAGAAAATTTGTAATGCACGAAAAAGGTATCAATCGCTTGGTGCAAGGTCCAAACTACTAGGTCGATGCGTCGAGATTCGGAATTTGTTTGACACACAAAAATTTTTATAAAATTTGAATGCGATTTTCTACATTGTTCAAAGTATGTGTCATTGCTAGCTATACATTTCTCTTATCTCTCTGCTAAATCATGGATTCCCAGAGGAAAGAATTCTTCGACTTTTTAAGTAAACTAATTAGTCTTCCCATTTCGACTTCCTCGTAGAAAACGAAGAGCTGCTCAGCCAATACGTGTCCCATCGAGGAAAATGAATGGTATTCGCAAAGAACCAAGTCTGGCGAATAACGCGGGGAGGGATAGCAGCTTTCATCCAAGTGATTTGATAGTATCCTGAAACAGTTTTGTTTTTTTTGGGCGCCTAGTGCTCGATTCCACGGGCCACCAGGCGCCCCCATCGAAACCCCCTAGAATTGCATTTTGGTCATTTTTCGATCAATGCATGGTTCAAATAGGATATTTGTTATCAGTAGCGATCGGAATTAACGTTTGCATCAGATTTTAGGAGCTTGTGAAACACCACAACTTTCTGTCCCACCAGAAAGTTCGTTTTTTGGAGTCCTTCAAGGCTTTTTTTTGTAAAGTCAAAATCACCATTTTGAAATGTTTTAAACCACTTAAAGCACTGTGATCTTCCAAACACAAGTCCCGACAAGCATTTGGTGCGATTCCGAAGCAGTTTTCTTCAACAGGGGCAGAAAAATAATAATCCCCGCAAAACGTTATTTTCAGGCACAAATGTTGGCATGGTCTAACCCTTTCAAAGATGGGTTGCAAACTGAAATATTTTTTTCTTCGACCTGAAATCATTTACCGGATATCAACACAAGGTAATGATGAATGAACAACAAAACTGGGAAGTCCCAATCGGCAGATACAGCCATCTTTTTAGAATTCCGAATCTCGACGCATCGACCTAGTATACGGTGGATGCATTAAAATTTCCCAACCAAGCTCCCGGACATTCTGGCGGCTCACTAAAAACGTGCGTGACATTTCGTTGTCCTGGTGGAACACAAAAAGTATTCTCTAGGTCGATTCTGGTCGTTTCTGGTTAATTGTTAGCTTCAAACCGTGCAGTTGTTGACAGTAGAGGTCTGAATTTAGTGTTTGACTACACGGAAGCAACTCATAATAAACGATTACTTTCCAGTCCCATAATATACGCAGCAGAGCAATCTAAACTACGAAACTACTGGATCGATTTACTCGAAATTTGGTTCACAGGGGTTTTAGGGGCCGGGGAATGTCGTAGTCATGGTTAGAAACCCCTCACTCTCCTCTTTCATTCCCCTCCCTAACAACTAACGGTTAAAATATTCATTACTCCACAAGTTATGAATCGAATTTCATCAAAACTTGCACAATAGTTCATGGTCAACTGAGAAACCATAACAAAATTTTGTCCTTGCAGGACGAAAGAAGGGAAGGGTCCCCATACAACCCCAATCCTTAAAATACGTACTAGAGGTTTCTTAGGTTTTGGTGGTCTCTAAATCGATTAGCTTCACTTAAAAGCCTTTTCCTTCCTTCTTCCACCTATCACCACCCGTCATTCCATCCATCTTGAAATAGTGTGATGTTGGGTGAACTGCATAGTTTGCTTTTAATTTTTGAAGAAGGTGACAAAGAGAGGGAGCGAGAGAAAGACAAAGAGATGGGGACAGAGAAAAAGAGAGCGAGAAAGAAAGAGAGAGAAAGAGAAAGAGAGAGAGAAAGCAACGGACTGCTACAGCCTTAAAGATTTCAGTTAAACTGGGATAGTTTTCAAGCAATTTGAACCAAATTCAGCTGGTGCGAGTTTTGACATATATCCAACGGGAAGCGGGAAGGGAAGCCGATCGGATACGTCACGGGGAAGCCCAATCATCCAAAAAAGAGGAATAACGAGAGGCGGAAAGGTTAACCGAACCGCTAGTTCAGAATAAGATTATTGAAACAACGCATTCATTCAAATCTATTGACTGTGTAACAAATGAAGATGAAGCCACCAACTATCCAATTGAATTTTTAAACTTCTTGGATGTGTCTGGCTAACTACCACACAATTTACGCCTTAAGGTTGGCTCCGTAGTAATCATGCTACGAAACATAAACCAACCTAAACTATGCAACGATACGCGTTTGGTGGTAAAAAAAATGGATGAATAATATGATTTACGCGACGATACTCAGTGAAATATTCGAAGGTGAGGAAGTTCTCATTCCGAGGTTCCCGATGATCCCAACCGATATACCGTTTGAGTTTAAAAGACTTCAATTTCCGATCCGTCTTGCATTCTTGCAAGTTTGTGATCAAAATTTGTAAAATCAATGTTTTTCCCATGGTCAGTTTATGTGGCATGTTCACGGGCCGGAAGACCATCTGCGTTGTTTGTTATTGCGCCTGATAATAAAAAAGTAGTGTATCACAAGGTGCTGAACTGTAGGAAAAAAGCAAAAAAAACCAAAAAAACGAAAAGCATATTGAAGAATAGTTAAAACACTAGATTTTTATAATTTATCCTAATCCTAAAAAAGGAACTAGATAAAATCCAAAATCTGCTTACTTATTGTCTCTTCTTCTTATTGGACAACAACCGCTGAGCGGTCTAGCCTGCACCAACCAGAGACAATGTGAATCTCTGATGCTCTCCATAACAGTTCGTTTTTACGGTTCGTTCGTTCGTTCGTTCGCTGATGAGATAGTTGGTAATTATCACCCTGCGTCCACACTTACAGCAAATGGGGAAAAATGTATGTAGGCCCAGCAAAATTCATTCATTTTTGTTGGACATCCGTGAGCTACTTTGAGTTGCCGTTGAGTTCCTCTTGCTTATCGGTTATTTGTACCGATTCGGTTTGAGAGGCCATATTTTTCAATTTGACAGTTGGTACGGGCAACTTTTTTCGCTGTCCAAATTTTTGGACAGCATTTCGAGAGCGGATCAGATTATGACAAAAATGGCAATAGAAAGAGAAGGAAAACGTCATTTGTTATTATTTGTAAACGTAGTTTGGTGTCAGCTGTTGTTTACGTTGATTGCAAGTTTGTGAATTTGAGAAATAAGTGCAAATTGTCCTCGGGAAAGATATGTGCGAAATGCGGAAAATAATTTGAAGAACAATTTGGTGAACAAGAAAAAGTCGTTGTTCATGTTATCCGCAGAAAAGAATGGCGAACCATAACGGAATTGTTGAGGAACCACTGCCCAGCTATAGCTACCAATGGAAGCGGTGCGCCAAAAATCTGTTGCGGTCATTCGGATGAAATTCCGGAACCCTATTCCATCGTTCAGCTGGTCGATTAAATGTAATCCGTGGTGTGAAGCCTCCGCGAAGAGCTCTCGCGTCCAACAACGTCGTGATACACGCTCAGCATCCAAATACTGAGCGTATGCAACAAGCACAGACGCACCAATTAAACACATTTTTCGCGATTTAGATTTGTTTTTATTATTTTTAAAAGACATTTTATTATTCGAAGAAGCCTATTCGCTGCAAAACTACAATTGGCAAAAGAATGAAATGGTGAACTGCCAAATTAAAAACATAAACAAACGAACTGTCATTTCACTCACTGGAGCTCACAGATTTGACGTCTAGAAATTGCTAGTGTGACAGCAAAAAGTTGGCCCAACTTGCTGCAAGTGTGGACGCAGGGTCAGAGAGGATTCAGAAGAGGAAAGTCTACCACTGATCAGATCTTCGCCATGTGGCAGATTTTGGAAAAGATGATTGAGTACAGACAGAACACATATCACTTCTTCATCGATTTCAAGGCCGCATACGATAGCATAGCCAAAGTAAAATTGTATGAGACCATGACTAGTTTCGGAATACCGGCCAAACTTACCAGACTTGTTAGAATGACCATGACCAACGTCACAAGCCAGGTGAAGGTGGATGGAAAGGTATCCAATCCCTTTGCTATCACCAAGAGATTGCGCCAAGGGGACGGCCTAGCTTGCCTCCTCTTTAACATCGTGCTGGAGCGAGCCATCCGGGACTCGGGGGTGGAGACCTCAGGGACAATCTACTTCAAGTCCAGCCAGATCCTGGCCTATGCTGATGATATAGACATTAGAGGTCGACGGCTCTCCGATGTAGCACAAGCCTACACTGGGATTGAGCAAGCCGCGGAGAATCTCGGCCTGCAGATTAACGAAAATAAAACCAAATTTATGGTGGTGCCACCGTCAGCAGCCCCACCAACAACATCGGCGAGCATATGTGGGGGTGACGTACTAATAGGTGACCGAAAGTTCGAAGTCGTCCCGAGCTTCACCTATCTAGGGTCAAAGGTTAACACCAATAACGACATAACTGAGGAGATTCGCGCCAGGGTGTTAGCAGCCAACAGGTCATATTATAGTCTGAGGAAACTATTTCGCTCACATCTCGTGTCGCGACGGTCGCAGCTGGGATTATACAGAACCTTCATAATCCCAGTACTCACATACGCATCTGAGACATGGACATTATCGAAAACTGACGAAACCCTCTTAGCCGCGTCCGAGAGGAAGATGCTCAGATTGATATTTGGCCCCGTATGTGATGAGGGACAATGGAGAAGCCGCTACAACAGTGAGCTGTATGCTATGTACGACTCGCCAGGCTCCGGTGGGCTAGTTATGCCATGAGAATGGCAGACGACGAACCGGCTCCATAAGGTCCTCCTAGACCGTCCAGAGGGACAGAGGCGGCGTGGTTGGCCCCGTGTGAAATGGAGAGATTGCGTCGACCGGGACGCGATATCGGCTGGTATTCATACGTGGTGGACGAAGGCTCTCGACCACGAGCGGTGGAAAAGTTCCCTGAAGCAGGCAAAGACCGCTCGGCGGTTGTAGACGGATAAATATGTCAGTAGTACCAATGTGAGCTCAATAGCTTTACGAGAAAGTCTTACTTACTTATATACTATGTTTGTACTAATGTGTACCAATACCAATAATCATGACATACGATATATCTGATACTACATTCAGCATTCAGCCATAACTACAACTTGCAATAGAGAAAAGTAACACGACTGTGACACAAAAACAACAAAAACGTTGAGGGAGAAGAGTGTTTTATTTAGTTAGACTTGCAAACGTACGAAACTGAATTCCTTAAAAACAAAGAAAAAAAACATATGAAATTTGGGTTGAAACTTTGCTTCATGTATAACGTGCTTAGATTTTGGTTCTGTTTTTCGAATAATAGCCATCATCATTGGCACGCGAACAGATCGATGAAGGAAAAGAGGCCGAACTGTTCACCATAAGTCACTGACATGTGTAGCAACCTAACGCCACATAAAAATCTAAAATCGAATAAAGCATTTTCTTTTAAATCACAAATTCCCGGTACTTATTTGACAGAATGTACAGGGTGGCCCATTTGGCGCTCTTTTTTTGAACTTCCAATTACTTGATGTTTAAGACGTCAAACTTAATTCTGCAAATTGTAATCATTTAGTATACACTTGGAAATTGACGAAATGAGATTTTTTACGCTTGAACAAAGCTGGGAAATATTAAAAAAATATTTCCAAAGTGGTAGGTCGTCAAATCATTCGTCAAAAGCACATTTCATTGAAGCTAATTTTCACCTCAGTGGCTATGTTAATAAGCAGTATTGCGGTTTGGAAAACCCATAAATCGTGCAAGAGAAGCCAATGCATCCACAATGAGTGACTGTTGGGTGCGGATTTTGGCTGATTGGTTTTTCGGTGAAATTGAAGCTGAGAACTTGGACGGCGTTTGGTTTCAACAGGGCGGCGCTACGTGTCATACAGCGACAGCCACTATCGATATTTATGTTATGCGAACAAATCAGCAACTATTGACAATCTCAAGCCCTAAATTCTAGTTGCTATTGCCAAAATAGGACCAGAAACAATAAAAAACGTACTCAAATATAGGTCGACCGAATGGGCCACTGCCAAACCAATTGTGGTAGACATTTGACAAAAATTGTATTACATAAATAAAAATTTAAGAAACAACCTTTCGAATAAAAGTTCAATCATCGAAAAGTATTAAGCCGTTTTTATTTTATAACCAAATGGAAAAAAGAATTCGGGATGGGCCACCCTGTATATACCAAGGTTCAGAAGTACCAACTTTCAGATACGATGTGTCAAAATTTGATGTAACTCGAAACATAACCAAGAAAGCTATAGTGGTTAAAGTGACGCTACCTTTGCAATCGTGAAAAAAATAGACCAAAACGAGTTTCGTGTGTTGATAAAATGCGTTGGAATGATTGTATTACACTTGATAGAGATTATGTTGATGAATAATAAAGAATTTTGCGGATAAAATGTTGTTTTCATAGTTAGACCCGGCACTTATTGAACGATGTGTTATGCTTGGTGGATGCAGGAAAAAATCATAATTTCAATTATCATCGTTTGCAGTTATTGACAGGAGACTTCCTTCCAGCAGTCCAACCGTTCCCCTCAATCTTAAAGTATCCACGTTCACTGGCGTTGCGAAGCGTAAACAACTCTTGGGAAGAAAGAAATGAGCCCAAAGAATGAAAGAAACAGACGTGGCACACAAAGACTTGAGAATCTATCCAATGATAGAATATAAATCTTGCATCAACCTATTAAATGGAAACTTGGCGTAGCAAGCATGTTCAAAGCTTTTCTTTCACATTCGTTCATCCATGTCTTATGTCGTTGCCTAGTTCGAAAACCGGATTTGCTAACCTACGACGGTAGAAGCTTAACGAGACAAGAGGGAGCACTGCAGACAAACCAACGGCAGGAGTTTGGTACAGGCTGGGAGTAAATTGTGGTGAACGTGTAACAGCAGAAGCTGCAATACAACTGAAACGCCAAGACGACGATGGCGACGTCCGTTGAAAAGACTACAACATACTGATGCTCGAAAAAAAGGTATAATAGCGAACTTATGAACGTAGTTATGCGAGAAGCGGTCACTTGCTGCCCGTTTCGGTATAGCTGTTGAATAATGACAGCCCAAGCTCAGAATCAATTGATGAAGATGATGCAATGTTTCAATACAGAAGTTGCAGATCATTCCGGTTTTTCTGGGGTAGATTTAATAAAATTTGACGTTTAGTATTTCGAATTTGAAATTTATATCGATCAGACAAAAAAAGAATTTTGCATCCATACATTGGACTAAAAGATTTTGGACATGTGGTATACGTTCATATAATTTCACTGAAGCGTGACAGAAGTCACGCTACCGTTACCGTCAGTAAAAGCAGAACGTTACGGTAGCCAATAGAGATCAGTATTCTCTCTGTTGCATTGTGGTGGACGAAAGCGCTCGACCGCGAGTGGTGGAAGGGTTGTTTGATACAGGCTAAGACAACTTGGCGGTTGTAACCGGATAAGTAAGTAAGTACAGGGTGTTCCATCACGACCATACTATTGAAATGTTAAAAAACTCCGCTATTTGTCAGACGATTTGGACAAATGAACAAGACTTCCCGCCAACAGTAGAGATGCCCTTTATTAACAATTTACTCAGAATACAATATCGATCAAATGACCGCCTCCATTAGACACACAAAAAGCAAAAGATAGTAAAAAAATAGTAACGGATCAATATTACTACTTTGAGGAACACGAGATACGCTTGAGAAAGGGTTAGAGTTATTTTACACGAAAGAAAGGGCGAAAACCACTGAACCATTGTATTGTACTGCTAACTTGGACATTTTAGCGGTCAGAACGCTATGAGACAGCACGTCAAATGCTGCTTTGAAATCTGTATAAACCACGTTAAACTGTGACTCGCTGCCTATAATGACTGAACAGGAACGGACAATCTGTAATAGGTTGGTATTGACAAACAGAAATGATATGAGCCTGTGTTGGTTGTTAGAAATATAGTTCTTCAACAAAACATACACATACAACGATTTAAAACTGCTTCCTACAAAATTCGTTATTGAACTCTTTTCACCTTTTCGTGAGAGCATCCACGGTCTCTTCCATGGACATGTTCAGTTCTTAAAGATTAGATAGAAAATGGTCTGAGAGTTAACAGCAAATTATTTTCAGATTCCTTGCCCACAACGGCTACAATGCCGTGGAAGTGCTTTAAAAACAAAGCTGTGTTAAACCCTAATTCGAGAGTAGCAGTACCAATGCTTGTGAAACTAATTCGAAATTATAGACTACTCTGAATGAGCTTCGCAAATTGGGTATTCTGTTTGTCGTGGGTTTTGGTCGTGGAAAGTTCTTTTGTACAGCAAATAAAATTCTCAAAGATAGGTTGCCCATACTATGTTTTGCCAACATGGATTAAAGTGAGAGTCTACTATTTCTAGTAGCGGGAGGACCAAGCATAGATATCTCGCCACCATCAATGCAATTCAAAGCCATGAATTGTATGAATGTATTTGTTGTTGATATTATTATTATTATTATTATTGTTTATTTTCAGCTTGACGAGCGTGAAACTTAATCAAGCGCAGTTACTTAAGATCTATTTACGAAAATATTTCTTATAATATAACCATGAACGAGGGCAAGTACAAACATTAATTGAGCCTTTCAAACATCGATCACTGACATGCGGAGACGTTGACGGAAACTGGATATAGAATTATTATAGTCAAAACTAGCTGATCCCGGCGCGCGTTGCCACGCCTCATTTCATCCTCATTTCTCGATTATCCGACGTTTCAACGGACTTCCTGGTGACGTATCCGATCAGCTTCCCTTTATATTTCCCGTTACTTCTACTTTTCAGACGATCAGGCTTCCCGGTGACGTATTTATTCAGTTTCCCTTTCCTCCTCCCGTTACTCTGTTCCGAATGATAGGGCTCTCCGGTGATGTATCCGATTGGCTTTTCTTCCCGCTTCCCGTTGGATCCATGGTAAAACTCGCACCAGCTAAATTTGACTCAAATTGTTTGAACACTTTTCGAATTTTGCTGCAATTTACCCTAATTTTGTATGGGAGCCACCCTTTGTAAAGTGGCGAAGGGTTTCAAAAATTCACCAGAACATTTCCTCTTCCCAAAAACTTCCACCTGCAGAATTTGGTTCGATTTGTTCGAAAATAAATGCTGTTCGATTTGTTCGAAAAATAATGCTGAATTTTATGTTATGTTTGTATGGGAGCCCCTATCCCGGGAGGTGTGAAATGTACTTTTTCTACTATATGATCCTAAATGAAATCTAGAAGGCTGTAGCAGTCCGTTGCTATCTCTCTCTTTCTCTCTCTCTCTCTCTCTCTCTCTCTCTCTCTCTTTCTCTACCTCTATCTCTCTATCTATCTACAGTGGATGGCGAAATTAACCTTAGCTCATGAACATTTAAATAATATGTGAAAATATGAGTACATCTTCCATTTGAATAGCTCTTTTGAGACGTTGAATATTAGATTGAGGTTCTAAGACTAAGATGTGGGCGATAAAATGACATTTAGATGTAATCTAGTAGACTGGTGCGGCCATTTGTGGCCATAGGAAATTTGAGCCCGGCGAAATTAACCTTAGTTAAAGCTGGAAGTTTGGAATTTTCAGTTTTTCACCCCAATTTCCTTCGTTTTGTTCGGTAATAAAGCAACTAGAGTACGTTTTCTAAATATATGAACAATAATAACATGTTATTTTACATGTTTTATTATGCAAAATGCATAATTAAAGCTGAGAAACGCATGGTGAAGAATTCACAAGACATTATGCTGTTTCTCAGCTTGAAATATGGTAGAACCATTTAAATATCCCAAGTTAACCAATTAATAACGTAAATTAGTTATTAATTTGAGTATTAGTGGTAAAAATAAAAAGGATATTGCACGAATTTTCGACAAATGCGAGCAAGCAATCGGCAGCAATAAACAAGCTGTATGCAAATGAAGGTCGTAGTCATTATATTAAGGTTTGTTGCCGCAAGAAATCAACACCAAAACGAGTTGATAAACGTATACTGAATATCTCCTCCACAAACCATTTACAATCCGCCTAAAATATTGGCCAAAAACGTAAATCAGAAGTTATACAACTCGATTCTGTGCACATCTTTCGACGTAGCCTATAGCATGTAGACAAATCTGGCCTTGTTTTCAACAAAATTCCGCACCTAACCATGGCCAATACAAAAACAAGAACTTTATTTTACTATCTGCATGCTTTGAAGCTTCGTTTATTGTGAGAAAAGCTGTTTTGGAGTGATGAATCTTTGGTATGATTCACCTCTCATTATAAAGAGTTGAAATTTTCTGCTATAGGGACCTGAATCATCAATTAGGAAACAAATTACAACGACATTATGTTCCAGGGATGCATTATTTACATGAAACTTACAAGTTGGTGACCTTTCCTGGTCATGCTGACTCGAAAGCTGGTCAAAAATCGACAAAACAAAAATTTTTCGTGAAGGAACAAGTCTTATAGGTGAAGATTTCCCCGCACCACAGGATAGTGCAGCAATCCACAAGCCAGAAGTAGTCATGCAGTATCTCGTGGATGATAATATCAAAGTTTTAGGGTATTAACATCTTTGTCCAGACCGGCCAACCACTGAAAACATGTGGTTATTCATGAGCTTTTGAGTGTACGTAAAAATTCCACTCAATTTAACAGAATTAGCTAAATTAATCAAACCAATCTATACCAAAACAACACATGAGGACTGTAGAAAAGGCCACATAACAAAACCAGGATGTTTGGCTTCACTGCCTGGGCGGAATGGTATGCATTGCGGATACTAAGGTTATTTTCGCCGAAGAGAAAATTGGCTTGTTCCAAATATGTTTGACCAAAATTTTTCTCTTGTATCAATCATCCCGAAATACATCAAAATTATCATTTACACATCTTATTTAATGTTTTTGATTGATATTTGATTGACTAAAGCAAATTTTTCATTCTCGTATTTCCAAAAATCTTTTGTGTTCTTGAACTAAGGTTAATTTCGCCATCCACTGTATCTATCTATCTATCTCTCTCTCTTTCTCTCTCTCTCTCTCTCTTTCTTTCTCTCTCTTTCTCCCTATCTCTGTCACTCTCTCTTTCTCTCTCTGTCTCTCTCTCTCACTCTCTCTCTCCTCTCCCTCTCTCTCTTTCTCACCTTCTGCAATAATTAAACGCAAACTATGCATTTCCCCCAACATCAAGTCTACTTCAAGATGGATGGAATGAGGGGTGGTGATAGGTGAAAGAAGGAAGGAAAAGGCTTTTAAGTGAAGCTAATCGATTTAGAGACCACCAAAACCTAAGAAACGATACCCATATTGCCCTAGGACGTATTTTAAGGATTGGGGTTGTATGGGGACCCCCCTTCCCCTCGTCCTGCAAGGACCAAATTTTGTCACATGGTTTCTCGGGTGACCATCAACTATTATGCAAGTTTTGATGAAATTCGATTCAAAACTTGTGGAGTAATTAATGTTTTTAACAGTTATTTGTATGGGAGGGCAAAGAAAGAGGAGGGTGAGGGGTTTCTAACCATGATAACGACACTCCCCGGCCCTTAAAACCCCTGTATACCAAATTTCGAGTCAATCGGTCCAGTAGTTTCGGAGTTCACTTGAGACACACAGACACAACTTGATTTTTATATACAGGGTGGTCAAAAACGCGTGCACATTTTGAACTACTCATTATTTGACGTTTAAAACGTCAAACTTGATTCTGGAAAATGTAAACATTTAGTAGACACTTCCAAATTTACGAAATGGGTCGCTTTACGCTTGAAGAAAGCTGGGAAATATTAAAAACTTACTTCCAAAGTGGTAGGTCTAATCTCAAACTGTACGATATTTGAAAAGCACATTTCATGTAAGCTTATTCCCACCTCGGTGGTTATGTTAACAAGCAGAATTGTTCTTTTATGGGTTCGGAAAACCCACACGTCGTGCATGAGAAGCCAATGCACCCACAACGAGAGACTGTTCGGTGCGGATTTTGGTCTAGTGGCACCATCGGCCGCCGTATGAAAGAATGAAGAAAGAGCCGTCGTAACCGTCGATGGCGAACGCCACCGAGAAATTTTGGATAATTGTTTCTTTGGCGAAATTGATGCTGAGAACTTAGCCGACATTTGGCTTCAACAGGATGGCGCTACGTGCCCTACAACGACAGCCACGCTCGATTGTTTGCGCCGCATCTTCGAAAGTCAAACATTCAGCGGAAATGGTGATGTGAGTTGGCCTCCAAGAAGCTGCGATTTGACGCATTTGGATTGATATCTTTGGGGAGCGCTGAGAGATAAATGTAATGCGAACAAACCAGCAACTATTGACGACCTCAAGACCCAAATTAAAGTTGCTATTGCCGAGATAGGACAACAGACAGTCGAAAATGTGCTCAAAAATTGGGTCGACCGAATAGGGTACTGCGAAGCCAGTCGTGGTGGACATTTGAGCGAAATTGTTTTTCACACATAAATTTGATGATCAACCTTTCAAATAAATGTTTAAGCATCGAAAAATATTCAGCCGTTTTTGTTTTATAACCAAATCAAAATGTGCACGCGTTTTTGACCACCCTGTATATAGATTATTGATAACTGGCTCAAGCATCCCCAAACGAGTTTTCCGAAACGCGAATTTGAGACCCGGAATAGAGCGCAGGGAGCGAGCCGGAACTGACAGATGTAGTTGACGTAATAGCGACGAGGAATCGATCGTATTATTCAACAGTCCAGCAACGAAACAACACTGTGCAATCGCCCGTCTGGAGCATAGTGGATCAAGGCCCGTGTTGTAGTTAGCAATAGAATCTCTGGTAAACCAGGGTAGGCAGAGAATGGCGTAGCGGGTGAAGCTGCGCTGTATACGTTCCAGGCGGGACATGTATATATCGACATAAGGACTACAAACAACACAGACATACTCAAGGACCGAACGGAAAATACCGCAAAACACAGATTTGAGACAAACCGGATCATAGCAATCGCGGGTCATACGAACTACCAGACCTAATAATAGATTTGATCTAGTAATGAGGAAATCTAAGTGGTCGTTAAATGTAAGCTTATCGTCAAGAATAACACCGAGATCCAGATTGTTATCAATACCGTGGTGTTCAATAAGTTTTCCGGTTTACCCTCAGAGAGCGCTGCCAATAGCGTAATTTTCTGGTTCTTCGGCTCCGAAACGAGTTCATGTCCAGAAATCGGCCAAGAAGTTGTTGACATCAGTTTTTCAGTAATCAGACAGTGTTTTTCCTATCGAACTCGAAAACTGATTGAACAGTCTGGTATTTAGCCGTCCATACTTAGAACTGGTGACTTTTTCACGATCACAAGCCCGGTAGGGAACTTGCTGCACTGCCAGTTCACACATTGCACAATTATCTCCCGAAAGACAAATTCGGCACATTCGGCCAATTTCATGTTTTTAAATTTTAGCACAGCATCACAGCTTGCTTTATTTACAAAATTGCCTTTTGGTAATGTACGCGTAGGAACAGAATGCGTTTTGAGCTTTCATAGATTCCAATTTTCCTATTTGTGTTTTCCAATTTTGTGTTGTCATAGATAATTGTGTAATGAGCGGACGAGAAGTTATGTCATGGCGTGCGCCTGGCTGGTGTCGAATAAAAATCCCAGATAACTAATCGACTTACGATACGAACACTGGTAATACACTGTGTCAACTTTCTATAGCCGCACCCACGTTTTCAACGTATCTTTCAAACCGTCTTTCCGATTCAACTTATGCTTTTGGGACTTTTTTAAGGAGGCAAAATTATGGATATGAATGAATTATGGTTGAATTGAAGTTTCATGATTTCTAGCTTTTTTTCGACCAAATACGATAGAGTCAACTGTCAACTTTCTATAGCCCCACTTTGAGTTTTGCTTCCGAGAGTAGTTTTCATCACGAGTTTTGCAAGTGAATTACTTAAATATGCCAAAAGGAAGTGTTCTAAGTGAAAAAGAAAAAGGATTGATAGAGGCATTTAGGTTGGAGGGTGTTGCTATTCGAGAAATGGCTCGAAAAATCCAATCCAGAGATCCAATAAAGTGATCCGTAATTAGTTAAAGGATCCTAAACGGTATGCAACTGTGCAGTGTACTCCGAAAAAATCCAAGATGTCGATGAGAACCAAGTGGAACATTGATAAATTGGCGTCAAATTCGATAATATCGCTATCAAAAATCAAATCTACACTGGATCTGACAGTGAGCAGGGAAGCTATTCGCAAGGTTTTGCAAAACAGCCCGAATATAACTCGAGCAAAAATGACCAAGGCACCAAATCTAAGCCTACTACACCAATAAAAACGTGTAGAATTTGCTAAACTCAGCATGGGACATCGGTGAGAATTGAAGTAGTGTCGAGTGTCGAGCAGTAGTTGAATTTTTATTCGCTCGCTAACTCGCTCGTATTATTGGCTCGCGATATTAGGATCAAAATACTATGTGTGAAATAAAAGGCGAATTAAAAATACACTCGCGCGGTGGTCTCACCGAGTAAATCCAACAGTAGCATTCACACCAGTTCGATGACTAGAACATGGTTTGCTTGGGTGGCCAGCGCGAAGTCCGGATCTAAATCCAGTTGAAAATGTCTGGGGAATATTGGTTAGCCAAATTTATGCGGATAGAAAGCAATACAGCTCTATTAAAAAGCACAAGGCATCCATTTTGGAAGCTTGGGAACATATGGACCCAAAAATATTGAAAAACCTGGTTGACAGTATGACAAACAGAATTTTCCAAGTCATTTAGCGATCAGGAAAGCCTCAGACTATTAAACTCAGACTATTAAACTTCACAATGAATACAGAGACTTGAAAGAAATCCACACATATCGATCGTTTTATTAGGTGCGGCTATAGATAGTTGACAGTGACTATATCGTATTTGGTCGAAAAAAAGCTAGAAATCATCAAACTTCAATCCAACCAAATGGTTTTATTCATAATTTTGCCTACTTAAAAAAGTCCCAAAAGCAGAAGTTGAATCGTAAAGACGGCTTGGAAGATGCGTTAAAAACGTGGGTGCGGCTATAGAAAGTTGACAGAGTGTAGATGAGCAAAGAGTCCGCGAATAAACAAGGTTGTTGACCTCTTTTCCATACAGAGGAATCAAGTACAACGCGCATGTGCGAAGGCGAAACGAATGCGTTTTGTTTTGGTCATACGAGCCAAGGGCCGTGTAAACGGGAACGTAGGGCCATTATAGTCAAGAACTAAGGAAACAGAAAAAAGGGCTTCTGCAACAAGAACTAAACCACTAAACCTAACACCTGGGTATAACCAGGTGATTCCTTTTTTAAATCTTAAAAGAACGGACCGGGTCGTATGTATAGTATATAACCAGCTGATGATAAGTTAAAATATATATTCTAACTTATCATATCATAATATATTCTAACTTATCATCAGCTGTAAAAGTCCGCCGTACAATTCAGCAATCGTTTATCGTCAGCTCGTATAACTAAACTAAACGATTGTTGAATTGCAAATAGCGTAAATGCGCTTGTAAGTGTAAATTGAATTCTAAAGTATCATTTGTAACTAGTTCAAAAGTTTGATAAGAAAAATCAAAATGCGGCTATCGTGGCGATTAACAAAGTTTTGATTATTTCTCGATCAACGCATAAATGTCCCGACTATTAGTTCGTCTTTAACTCGTCTGTAAGTTATGAACTACAGTGGATGGCGAAAAGAAGTTTAGTTTCCGAACACAAAATATTTTAGGCAAAACGAGGATGAAAAATTTGCTTAAGTCAATCAAATATCCATCAAAAACATTAAATAAGATGTTTAAATGATAGGAGTGATGTGAAACGATAGATACACCAAAGCTAGGGATGCTATTTTTGCCAAGTTTAGCCAAACCTTTTTCGAACAAGCTAAATTTCTCTACGGCGAAAACATGTTCAGTAACCGCAATATATACCATTCCGACCAGACAGTGTAGCCAAACATCCTGGTTTTGTGATGTGACCTTTTCTACAGACCTTATGTATTACTTTGGTATAGATTGATTTGATTAATTATTTGCTAATTCTATTAAATTGAGTGGGATCTTTACGCATACTCCAAAGTTCTTTTTCCACATGCTTTCAGTGGTTGGTTGGTCTGAACAAAGATGGTAATACCCTAAAACCCTGATATTATCATCCACGAGATATTGCATTATTGCTTCTGGCTTATGGATTGCCGTACTATCATGTGGTGCGGTGAAATCATCACCAATAAGACATGTTCCTTTTTGACTGATATTTCTTACGTCGAGTTTTGGCCAGCTTTCGAGTCACCATGACCAGGAAAGGTTACCAACTTGTAGGTTTCATTTAAATAATGCATCCCTGGAACATAATGCCGTTGTAATTTGTTTCCTAATAGAGATTCAGACCCCTTATAGCAGAAAATTTCAACTCCTTATCATGAGAGGTGATTCATACCAAAGATTCATCACTCCAAAACAACTTTTCTCACAATAAGCGAGGTTTCGAAGTATGCAGATAGTAAAATACTGTTCTTTTTTTCGTTCTAATAGGTGACC
>NW_026453982.1:0-17872 GCF_943734635.1 Anopheles cruzii
GTTCACTTGTACTAAACTAAATTCAAATTCGGCCTGTTCTCGCAACAGGACTTGTTTTAAGCGAAACTCTTGTGTCCAATGACCAATATGCTTAAAATGTTGAAATACAAATGGTCCACTTTGTTAAATTTCAAATGAAACTTCTGTAAATCAGCGAACCAGTATCAAACAAGCCTTTGAATGGGACATTAAAGCAAGCTCGCTATTCAAGCTAGTCAAGAAAGAAGCTATAGTTCAGGTATCGCTCTTTTAATTAAAAATAAAATTTCTATTCACCTGAACGACGGAGTAAACATTAAAGTAATTAAGGAACAGGATTAAAATACGGAGTAGACTTAGAGGTGGGTGATTTTCAATAACTCAATAACTTAACCTTATTAATTTATTTTTAATTTAACTACGACATCCTACGTAGAGGACAAAGTTTAAGTCCGCCTTGGGGTTGTTTTGTTCCTCAAATTACAGATTCAATTATTTAAAACAAATGGAAATTGAAAATTGTAACATAACGACCCATGAAATGTTTATAATTAAAATTCAGCTCAGCATCTGAACTACTACAAAATCAGAACTTTTACATCCCAAAGTGCCCTTTTTGATTGAGCAAACAAAAATTATTTCATTGCGAAGCTATTTATCGTTGTTTTGTACAAAATTCATGCTCCTACCACGCCCGTAACACCTGAAGATTAAGTCTGAGGTGTGCTCGAAGCCGTTGCACTTTGAACGGCGGCCACCATAAGTCACACGGAAAATTGGAAATGGATCGAAATGCCGTCTGAATGCTACCCACCGGGCCACGGACTTCAACACAAACCCCGGTCGCCCACGTGAGGTGTTTGCCTCCGGCAACTTCTATTGCTGCGAGGTTCATAACCGCGGGGTTGACGCGGTGCCACGGTTCCAGAGGGGTGCATATAAATAATAATCCGAAATAAAATATTTTATAAAATTTTATTTCCTCTCCGCAGAATTTATGGTGTATAAACATTTTTACAGCGAGAAAGACTTTCCGGCGTGCGAGCGCGCGGAGCCGCGTCGTCGGGGACGGAACGTGTCCCATCCGTTTTGATGTGCCGCCGGTCGGGTCGGGTCGGGTGTGGGGAACCGCACACATCCGGAACGGAAGCACATTTTTTTAACACCCCAATCACTCTCCGGCCCGGCCCTTTGCCGGCCCCCGGGGCCACCAGGGCCCGGGTACCGCAGTCATCAACGCGCCCAGAGCGGAAAGGGTACAACATATCATTCACTTATTGAAGTGCCGTCCCCGAGAGTGCCCACCCTTTGCTGGGCTGACGCGGGTGTCGGAAGCATAACTACGCCGAGAGTGCCCTCGGTGGGCGGAAGGCACGGGCGGGGAGCGGGTTCGTGACGCTGGATGAACGCTCGGTGTTGTACTACATCAAGATTATTGCCACCACCTTCGGCTCGCTGATGGCCGACCCTAGTGGCCCGGTGGCAGTGGTCCGTTTTGGCATGTTTATCTCCTGGATGGGCCACCATCGACGGATGGGTCTCTCTCTCTCTCTCGCGGAGAGTCAAGTTCGACATCGGGGTCAGCCTAGATGATGGTTGCCCTCGATTGACGCATTCCGGTGCGAGTGTTGGCTGCTGATTTGACGCAGACGAAGTATCACTAATATCGCCAACCCGCTGACTGACCCGCAAATTGATCATTAGCCTTAAAGGTGCGTTGTTTGGTAAAATTAACTACTCACTTCTGTTAAAGTGCAGCCCAGCCGCATTAGGTTTATCTGGGAATATTTACCAATCGAACCGAAAGTTCCAAGTAATCCTGGGTTCCTTTTGAGTCGGCCAACTCCTAACCATTACGCGGAACCCTTCAGCCGCGGTCAAATCCAGCGGAGCACATACAGAACATAAATTTATCACGAACCCATCAAATAATGCCCCGTGACGATCATATCCTTCCGCGTATCGTACCCATCATTTGATCTGTGGCTCAATCTCTGTCTCCCTTTCTCTCTCTCTGTCTCTCTCTCGGGGATGTGTTGTCAGTGTGCGCACCTACAATCGCATAAACATATACGTACATATGTAACGGCGTGTCACACAGCCTTCGATCGTCATCACCGTCGGACGTCGGATCGAAATGCCCGGGACATGGTTGGGGACACATTCCAGCAGCTTGTATTTTTTTAAGCCGCTTTAAGCACGCTTTCAAGCGGCCTGTTGGACAGTGCGTGTCGTTGTGCAATCATTGAAAGTGTCGCAATAAAACGGCAATTTAATTTTTATCCCTCCCCAGAAACTGCCACCGCTGTTATGTTGATGATGATGAGGGTTATGATGATACCGTGGCCGGTGCTTACCGCCATGCAGCCACTATGTTCAGTTGGCCACTTTTACAATTAATTGTACCAATGTTTTTGCCCTAACTGGCTTTACGATTTCGCTTGTTTCAAAAACTTCCGAAACGTATTGTTTTGAACATTATTTCGTTTACCATTTGTTGAGTGTGACGTTTGAAAGATTCGGTACAATTTGTCCGGATTGGCGGGCCCGATTTGCTTCCTGTTCCGGTCATCGGTTTGCCACGGGTTTCTTCCGATTTCTATCTCAACGCAAAATCCATTCACGGTGACATTCACGTCAAGCGCACACCGCCCAAAACCTCGACTCGCCCGACAGACCAAGATGGTGCAAGAGTCCTGCGAGTCCCGAGCGGTAGCCCGCTCCGACACGGTCCGGTGCACCTGGCCGACGTTGGCTTGCCGTTTACGCGAAATCGTTTACGAGCGTCGTCCAGTGCAGAGTCAGTAATTCATCAATTTTGTGCCTCATTGGGCTGCGTTTTGATTACACTCGGTTCCCGAGCGACCGATGAGCGAATCGAAACCAGAACTGGTCGCGACTGGTCGTAGGATAAAAAAAAAGGAAGACGTGGCCAAGGAAAGTCCAATCCTAGGACGTTTTCGGATTCGTTTGATCAACAAAGATGATCCCGACTTTGGTGTTGCTTCGACTTTGGTGTTACTCATTTTTGTATTAACCTTAATGACGAAGGTGACAGGCACTGACGGCACTTCCTCTAAACTGGAGTCTTCTTCTCCGGTACGGGCCCGTCCATCAAGCCGCAAACGACCGGACCCGAACTGGCGGTTTGGTGCGCAGCCACGTACGCGAAATGGATCGACGGAGCACTTTTTTTATCGAAACGATATGATTTATCGCTCGCACTGCTCCTGACAACCGCAAACAATAACTTCTTCCGCCCGTTTCCGGTTCTATCAGGGCCGACGGGGGCCGTGATATTTTTCAATCGAAACGAAACACAACCACCGGTTTCCGCGAAGGGTCTAGCCGGTCCGCCGGCTGGACTTTCCGTGGCCAGCGTACGAACTTTAGCAGCGTTTGCCCGGGTTCCGAGGTTTGCGATGTTTTCCCGCATTGCCTCCCGGTTACGATTCGGACGATCAAACGGGTGGGTGATTTTTCGCCCCTCCCGTCCCACACGGGCACGGTGCGGCTTTTCTTACGACTCGCGCAAGATGCGGTTTACCATGCGGGCGGTGCGATGATGGGTGCCGGGCGGGCATAGCGCACACTGGAACTCAATTACGGGGAACCGGGCAGCCGGACCAGTTGCTTGACCGCACGATTGCCCAATCGGACGGATTTCCTTCGCCCGTGGCCCGTGGGTTTTCCGTTTCGGCTGGGGGTTGCTTTTTTACTATTACGCCGACCCGTGGGCGGGCTGTGGTGGCCTCGATTGGCCTTTTAAACGCTACAACTGGCAATTTTCGAGGTTGAAAAATATTTTCACGCAGAATTATATTACTGCGGTGGTAATTTCCACCGATTGGGCTCGCTTTTCCGCATGTTTTGTTGATAGGTTACGTACACTGGAAATCGTTGAATTGACGCCGTTCTTTCAATGGCTTTGCTCGTTATTTCAAAATATTTCTTTATTGTTTTAGATTGGCACGAAGGTGTATTGTGCATGAACAACATGCAACCTGACTTGCGACATAAGAAGCCAACGGGACGTACCAGCTCAGGGTTATGATTATAAATAAGGAGACAAACGGTCACATTAGCAAAGCATCATCTACAAATCATCACAGACCTGCATCCGCGCGCTTTGCGCTACATCCATTTATGTTTCCCTGTTGCCTTCACAACATTTAATAAACATTGGTTCAAATGTGTAACAATTTAAAATAATGTTAAAATTTCTTGGTAACTTCTTTGAATAAAAGCTAAATTTGTCTTGCCAAAAGAAAATAATAGAAATAAATCCGACAAATTGAAGGTCAAACGTAGATTTCAGTACTCCCTGAGTCGGAGTCGTTGCTAAACGAAAAAGATTACCCGCTTTAAGGTTCTCGTCCGCAGGGACGGCTCCGAATAAATCAATAGGCCGTACGAAATCAATCGCTCCCGTCCTGGGGAACGCAAAACTGGTAGCCCATGCAAGATGCGGCGCAGCGGAAGGAATCGAACCGAAGCCGGACCCTCAGGAGTTAACCTTAATTCGATTGCCGACCAAAACCGAACTACCGGCTGCACCTTCGTCAACTAGCGAGGTCCTCCGGGGAGCGCCGGCTGCCGGTTCCGGTGCCGGGGTGATCATTAATCTTGCGCTAAGCTAAGCACGGGAGTGACACGCCAGCAATCCGCCAGGCCAAGAAGCCTGTGGCATGGAATATGAACATTTGCACCCTGAGAGGTACCTTTTTCCACTGTCCTCTCTCGGCAGAAGATGGTCATTTTCATCAACTAATTGATGGATGGTGGACCGTGGATGAGGAGCGGGAGCATCGATTCGACTGAGTGGGTCAAGATACAGCAAACCAGCATAAACCTGGCGAATGTAGGCGAATCCCAGGTTAGCTTCTTGTGGCCATTTTCCTGGCCTCAAACCATTACCGCCCAACCGTTGAACCATTTACGCTTCCCCAAAGCATCGAAAGGCAACCTTCAAGTCCTTCATTCGTGAAGTGAAAAACGTGAAGACGAACGGAAGAAGATCCCGTTGGGTAAAATGGTTGACTTATTAAATTTGTCACAGAGCAGGGCCACGGTTGATGCACGGTGTCTCTAATTGATGGCGCGCAGAGGAGTCCTGGATTCCGCCAACGGTGCAATGACCGGCCAGAGTTCGTTAGGGTTAGATTGAGATTGGAATCGATTAATTTCATTTCGCAACAGCTCACGGAAAAGGTTCTCGAATTCCAGTTCGCTAAAAGATGTTAGCAAAAAATAAGCAATCTTCGGAACTAACATATCAAGGTGCGGAATGTGGAATGTCAGCGCTATGTTATGGTTATTATAAATTCCAAACATTCTGCGACTCACATCTCGAACAGAGATCCCCCGCTTCGGAGCCAGCTTTAAACCATTCACAAATTGTCGCACTCATCACCAGCGACCACTTCCTGCTGCAACGCTTACATCCTTCCCGGATGGCCCGGCTCTCAGTAGTATCCAACCGGAACAGCTCGTCGACACTCGGGACTGTACGCCCTGGAAAGTGTTTCACCTTCACTCGGCTCGCTATCGCTAAACGCAGTGTAAAGGACAGCTTTGTCCCGTTTCCGTCGTGCAAGAAGTCCCGACAGTGGAGCCGACGGAAGTCGAAATCTAAATTAGAATTTCAACTCTCTTTGCAGGCCCGGGACCGGAGCACCGGACGCCAAATGACTTTCACTGCATACACCTGCAGCCACATTATCAGATCATTGCCTCGTTCGTCTGCAATTTTCTTATCAGCATCACTGTCATCATCGTGACCATTATGAGAGGAGTTTCACCCTTTTTACCCGGGAGCAGCTATGCCGGGCATACTTTAGCTTCGCAGCCTATCAGCAGTCGCTTAGGCGTCCCGGGGATTGGCCACTTCTTGTGATGTCGAGTAGCAATTTTACACTGGCACTCGCCGTCTGCCGCTGGATGCTGGCTTTTGTTGGATGCCGGCTTCACAATCTTGGGACGGCTTGGGTTGGCCCACCTTGTCCAGCCTCTATAAAACTAGATGTTTACTACCGTCGCACTACCTTGTCTTTCGCACGCCTTTACAGCACCTTCGTGTAGGTCGGCTTTGGCGGACGAATGCCGAAGCCAAAATGCCAGTGGTTTTCTGCATCAATGCGCGAATAATCAGACCTGGACTCTGGCGTCAGTTCACCCATTGTAAGAACCACCAAACTTCTCGCCGACAAGTTAATTTGTGAAACTACAGACGACAAATTTGGAAAGTCTAGACGGAAAGAATCATTCAGGTAATCTATCAAATTGCAAAAAAAAACAATCTTATTTAAAAAAGGGCATCACATTTAAAGAAAAACACAATTTTGCCACAATACTGTAATAACGGAATGACAAATTCGGAGCCAACACAAAGATGATTAATCTTCTATTCCTTTGGTTACCTTTGTCGTCTCGATCTACCATCCAATGATTTTTCATGTTGATAAAGGCAAGTCATTGCCTCTGTCAATTCAACCATAAAATCAAGTTTATATAGCTTTGAACTATGTTCTTTCAAATCAATTATAGAAAATATAGAACAAGCTTATAGCAAGTGTTTACAGCGAGGAAATACAATCTGTAGTGTATTGGTAAACACACTTTAAAACACCTCATACGGTCGGTGATCGAGTCGGTTTGATTAAAAATTAACCTTTCTATAATGTAACTGAAACAAAATTTATACTTATCGCTGGGTTCTGGAAAGCGTGCTTCACGACACCGTGCTAGGTTCATTGTCCCCAAAAACCAACCATGCATACTTACGGCAAAACAGAACAGAAAGAACAGAACCTTCACCAACATCCTTGGGCGGACGATGGTGGGAAAATGACACTCTCTCTCTCTTTCACTCTCTCTGCCTCTCAGTCTCGGCATGTTGATCCAAACCGACAGGATGCACGGGCGTGCACACAAAGTTGTTTCGGCAAGCCATTTCGGCAAGACGGGCGATGATGTCGCACGGGTTAATGATTTTCCTTTTAACGCTGCCCACCTGCATGCAATTTCGGTGCGCGAAAAGTGGTGGTGCCGTTCGTTGGATTACATGGTTGGCCCAAAAGACAGACACTTTGAGGCACGCGACCGACACTTTGCGGAAAACATTTGTGAAGAAAAGCCGAATTAAAAATTGTTCGTTCGCTTGAGCGTCCAATATTAAAATAGAAAACTACCTTTAATTGGCTACAACGAGTCCAATCAACTCCTCTTTAAACATTTGCCAACCTTCATCAAATTAACGGTTTTGTTAAACACTCGAGGCTGCTAAAGTGCGGGCCACAACCACGGGTCCGTTGCGTTGCGGACTCGTCGTGCGTCCCTTGGGGCCCCGTTCCAGTGCAAGGAAATAAGATAAATGTCCTCATTTAAGTGCATGTCTCGCTGGGGCCACCGGTGATAGTAAAAGCATACTCTTTTTGCCATCATTACTGCACCTGCTTGAGGCACCCGAGCGCACCTTCGGGACAGTCTTAGAATTAATAATTGGACCACAACTTCCAAGAGGTACACAAACTTGACGGAAAAAATGTTTGTTTTGTCAAACGAAACGAAAAACAATTGGAATTATTGTTCAACAAATATCCCCATCTACAAAAGATGTCCTTTCTGAGTCCGTTCGATGGTTGCGCCCAGTGCAGAAAAGCGGTTTGGGCGGAAAATTCCAATAGTTTTCAGTTCGCATCGACAGTGCAATCAGTAAAGGGAAAGCAACAACATCCGGGCCTGGCCCGGCAGCTCATAGACGGCACTCGACGTGTGCGCAGGCCAAACGGAGCGCGAGCATCAGGTGGCCAAAAAATGGAAGCATTTATACACTTTCCCCAAAGCTAAAGATATCAATTTCTTCCATTTCTTCCGGCGTTTCGAAAGTGCCAACAAGGACCGTGCAGCCAGACCGTACCGAGGCCTCGCGGTTTCCGGGGTGGGTGCAGAAACAAAACGAAAGACACGGCATCGCGCGAACAAACATTCACTGGCGGAGTGAGCGAAACGGTAACGGTTTTCCGTGGATGTTCCGTTTCGTGTAGGCGCCCACCCGGGAATTGGCATTTTGAGTCGCGCGGCGATTGCACGGAGACTTAAAGTTATCCTCCGCCAGACGTGGCAGGTCCCGGCACGCGCCTCGCCCCGCCAATCTGCGGCCCTGCGCGGTGCGCGGTTTATTTGGAGAAAATAATAAAAACCAATGTAATATGTTGTCGTTATTAATTTTACATTCCCGGTCCTCGCACGCACGCGGACACGGGCTGAGCGAGAGAGATATAATTTTTTATTATAATTCGCTGACGATTAAGTTTCCACCCGCCGCCATACGGCCAATGGCGACCGGGCAAAAGTTCTGTCCCGCCCATTCAATTCCACTTTCCACTCATTGACAGCATTTTCCCCCCCGTCCTCGTTCGGATCTCGGTGCGAAAGCGGGAAATGGCACGCGAAGTAAATTAAATTAGATTTACTTGCGCCACTTGCCCGGCAATGGTTGACCGGCCACGGATAGCCGAACGCGATCATTATGTTTAAGTAACCTTCAGCGAGCGGGGACCGGCAAACTCGCTTGAGGTGGCTTGAGGAGGGCTACGCTCGGTCGTTATCATTCGGTTCCGGATTTCCGGGCGCAAAGTTTCGGGCAGCCCGAAAATGGGAAGCGTGCATGTAGAAGGAAACACAGGACACCATCGGTACGCGCGCGCGGAGGGTTCGCGGGAAAACATTTAATTATAAGATTAGCTTTATACGGTAATAGCGAAACACGTTTGAAGGACTCGCGCGCTAAACAGCGGCCCGTCTGCTGCGTGTCGGGGCGGAAGTCTTTGCAAAAGTTTGATGGGGAAAAAATGGATTGTCCTTCACGCCACAATGGCGGCACGTTTTAGCTTGGTTTTAAAGGAACAGGTCCCTTCGCTGGGAACGGCGCGCAGCGAGCGGTCCCAATAGTCACATGAACACTAGTTGCGGGCGGGCGAAAAGCGAGAAAAATTGATAAAAATAGCACGCCCTCAGCGGGCACCGAACGTGCACGCTCTGCCCGGTTTGGGATGGATTATGTCTCAAATCTTTGGAGTTATTGGCCAACCGGGAGACTTACGGTGTCGCCGTGGAATCCTACACTGTACGGGACCACATCTGTGCTGTACGAAGGATATACTCGCCATAACTGGAGAGCCGGTAAAAGGATGTATTTGTCGTAACTAGAACCAAGTTTAATAACATTAGTTTAACTTTTTAGGAACAATATAATTTCTCTTTTATTTGGGAACTATTACAGGTCCTTTTCTATCAAAGGATAGCGTAGAAGGCAACATTACTGCCAATAATACTTTGATTCACGATTCAAAGTATAACAATCAACGTGTCATTCAGTTTGAACAAGTAAAACCACTATGTAAACTCCTGAAGCGAAATGATTTTAATTTATGCTTAGCATTTCAATATGACAGACCTTTCAACTTGTGATCAACCGATCAATAAATAAAGGGACGTAATTTTGTAACCAGCTATGCCACCGTGACGTTTAAACTCTCAAAAGATAGTCAACACTTAAAAGGAGGGTGTACAAAAAACTTCCGTAAAATTAATTATTAGCTGGGATGGTGCAGCAATTGGATGGCATTAGAATAATGAAAAGACCGCGCGTTAAATAGCCCTACAAAAGAATATCCGGAAGAGGTTCAGTTTCTTCGCTTACCACATCGTTTCCTCTTAAGTTGTAAGAATTAAATTACGACCGTCAAGCGGCTCGGTAACAAAGTCAGTGCCGCGGTTGTCTAATTGAAATGAAGCATAATGGAGCGCGAAACATGCCATTGAAAATCCTAAAATAATACGATCGCAAATTATCACAAACCCGTGGCCGAAAGTGGCCAAATTTCCCTTTTCTGGGGGGAAGGATGCGCATTTTGTTTGTTTCCCGTCCCGTCCCGGGAAAAGGGTTGCGCTGAAAAAGAGGGAATTGGAAGCTTATTTTGGCTAGCCTCACGTTTGAATTACCTTCTTGGCCCTTGTAACCTCCCCAAACGATTCGTTTACTTAAGCCAGGCACCTTTCTTTGACTGTATCGGACCGCACAGTATCATTGGCCACTGTGGACAAATCTTAACGCACTTCGCAACGAAACGAATCGATGTTCCGGGTTCCGGGAATCCGGCTGTCTCAAAGGAGTGGCACAAAGCCCGCAAAACCCTCGCCGCGATTGCGGTGCAATGGACACGGCACGAAAGAAACGGCCAAAGATATGATTACGATCTGATTTTTATTCAATTTGCCGCCCGCCCATGCTTTGCTTGTATGTTGCTTATGTTGCCGGGCCGAGTGTTGTCTGGCCGTGATAACAGCACCCCGGCCGTGCTGCTTATGCTAGTGCTCATGAAGAGGCCCTCATATGCGTCCGAAAATCGATTGGGCGAAAGAAAGTCTGAGAATGACAGAAAATTATGTCCCTCGCTTCCTTTGGCCTTTTATCCTTTTCTTTGCCGCCCGAGCCCGGGGTCTCGGGTCGACCGGTAATGGCAGGGTGGAAACATCGAACACGGAATTTGTGACCGGGATTACAACTCGTTCGGATTCGGGCCTTCCTCATTTGCCGTTTGCGAGTTGTAATGTTTGGCACTCTCTTCGGGTCGGTGGCCAAGGGTCGGCCCGTTCGGCGAATCCCGTTGCGCTAGGCCGTGGCGCAAAGCCTTCGATATGCCATTATCATATCATAGTTATCCTTGTTATTATCTCACATTATCATCTTGTTACTTCGCTTCGGTGCTTCCGGGCCGGAATTCGGCTGTGGCGCCGTGGCTAGACCTGTGTTTGTGACGCAGCAAAATTACCTTGATTTCACTGTTTTCCCATTTTCCGGCCCATTTTCACCGGCCAGGTAGGCTACGGGATGTGGAAAACTTTTCCATCCCGTGCGCATTTGGTCCACGGGGCCGGCTCGAGAGCATCGGGCAAGGTTCGTTATCGGTTTTCAATTTATGTTAATAATAGATCGTTTCTTTTTTCGAGCGTCTCGAGACGCTCGAGGATTGACCAATACCGAGGGGGTTGGTACTTCATGTGAGGGAGTTGTCTGCCAAAAAGCAAATTAGAGACTGTCCTTACCAACTGTTTTCTCATTCCACTGGCGTTAGAATGAAGCACAATAGGCCCAATTTAAATCACTGCATCGCAGAAACTTCATTATCTGCATGCCACATAATTTATACTTTTCCTTTTTTTATATGTGACTTCCCGTATCATTAGCTAACATATTTGGATGCCACACAAAAGCGAAATCTTCAACTTGGCATTCCTTCCAGGGACGGTTTGGTCTTCGTACCGTCCACATTGTGCTAACAACCAATTACCTGCTGGATACCTTTCCCGATTTGCCACCGTCTGTCGCTTAATTTTCCGGTTCCAGATTGGGTAGCCGATAGGCGGCCTCGGTGTATACAAAGTGTGATAGAATTTTCACCCAACTTGCCTTGAGGCGAAGTTCATTAGACCGATACAGTATGCACTCCACTTGGGCATCGATAATTTGTCGAAGCCACGGCGGGCGGTTTTTCGCACCAGACGCTGCAAATTTTCCATTTTCCGCTGACAAATGAGCTTCCAGTGAGCGCGCCCCATAAGCGCAGCTAGAGGCGGATCCGTTGCGTCGCCCAAGGCCCACTCGAAGAGTGGCTTGAATTCTTTGCAATCGCTCTTTTTCCGCCCCGAGCCGCCGGCGATACTGTGGATTGGGTGCTCCGGGAATGCTCCGAGAATGCGCTCCGTGTGCGCCCCACGCCCAGTGCCCACGGTGGCGCCGTTCGAGTGATTATTCGGCAGTTGGACGCTTTTTCCACCCTCATTAACTGCCGTACGATTTTTCAATAATCCCACTAATGGAACAATGATTGATGGTGATTGTGTCTGCGGGTTGGGTTTTCTTCCCGTTCCCGCTCGTAGGGAAATTCTTGCCGCGGAAAAGTGATGGAGCACGGTACAGAAAGCAAAGCCCAAGCAAACACGAACAAAAAAAACGGAAGGAGCGCTAGAAAGATAAATATTCGTGTTAGTCAATTATCCGTCTTGAGGCCGCTGGATTGCCCTCAAGAGAAGCTGCTGGTAGCGCTGGTGGCGAGCCCCATCTTACGGGGGTTGATCTTAAATAACCTTAAGCGCCGGGGCACTCCATCGGCGGATAAACGTTTTGCTTTTTATTTCGTCCTAGCTTCGCCTTCATCCAGCGCGAAGGACACCGAACGGCAGGACCTCGTGTCGATTGTGGGCCTTTGGCGTGGCATAAACAGACGGGCCGACACTTGTAAACATAAAAACATTCCGCGTTCGGATCACCGAGTAAACAAGGCATGGAACGGTATGTTTACCGTGTTGTGTTTAATAAGTCGCGCTGGTGTACCATTTGAGGACAGCGGCACCCGGATTGGAGGAAGCCTAACGAAAAAACACCAAGCCATGCTTGTGGCCGAGCACCAAGAACGAGGATGATTTGGAAGCGATTTCCTTTTGTTTTCGTACTGTCTTTCGGCTGACAATGATGCAAGGGAAAACAAATATACTCACGCAGAGACAGCTGCTCGGAACGGCGGACAATGATGGGTGTAGTGATTGAATGGAAAATATGATTTTCCTTTATGATGTTCCCCGGCTTGGAAGGTTATGTTGCCGCACGAATGCTGCTGAACAACATTCTAGGCAAACGAAATATGACACCAGCTTTGGGTGTTATGATTTTAAATCATTGTACATTCGGCAACAAGCATTCAAAAGCCGCCTTTTTGATCCTTGGACAACTTTGACAAGATTTATTACAATATGTAAAACCAAGTCTACGCCGGGCGCCTACGTAATGCCGGAGAAGATTGAAAAGGCCCCTTGCCCAGCTAGATTCACACCTTTACTACTTCGACTGCCACCTTCATTGGCTTTCCCGTTTCTTAATGCCCAAAGAGGTACACTTTTCTCATTATTCAACTCAGCAGCGTGGTCATGGTCCGGTGGCTTTCGGCGCCACTCGCCGGCCCGCAGCATAACTTATGCGAAAGCATTGTTTTGCCTCGATAAACACACCCCCTTCCCCGGAATGATCACTGACCGCTGCGATGGGTGGGCCGCCGAAGAAAGAACTGCGACGCACACACACCAGTGCACGGGGCCCCTCAGTCCGCAGCCGGCGTCCACGGCGGAGTATAAAAACTCAGAAATTATCCCACACAGCCCGCCCGCGGCCATCCCGGGAGCGCGGCGGGAAGAATTACGGACTACAAAAGATTTTCCCGGCTCCCGGACAAAAGCCGCGCGGCAAGGACGCGCTCCTGCCGGCGCGCTGCTGATGAGGATGATGGACAGCTCGGGAAAATCGGGCGAACCGAGGGCCGTTAATGAAAGAGTTGTTTTTAGAAGTTGGCAAGTTTTGTCTCCTGTTGCTTCGCGGCACGGTCCGCAGCAGCATGCCAGGCCCGGCCCGGCGATGGTCACTAACCGGATCCGGGCTGCTGCCGAGCGATATGAATTGCTTTCATATTTGGGTTCCCCGTTTATCCTGTTTTCCGCGGAATGCCGGCGGAAATGCTCGGGCATAGATGTCGGGCGGCACCGTGTCGCTTTGTTTTTCCTCTTCGCTGTTCCCTGGGTTCCGGGGGAGTTTTGTTTTCCGGAGTCGCGCAAATTTTCCTATTTTTATTTGGCCATTCAGCCATTTTGCGCCACACAGCCCGGCGCCCAAGGGTTTTGTGTTGCGTTGCGTTCTTTATTCCTGGGCGTGTTTTTTTTTGCGCGAGCATCGTTTTAAAGCGCCGGTGACAGTTTTTTGAGTGATTAAATGTTCCGTCCTGGGCAGGGGAACCCGGGGAACCGGCGCTCGAGAGTGGACAGTTAAGTGAGGCAGCGCCGGCGAACCGTACCGAGGCCGAGGCCGAGTACATCAGCGAGATCATAGAGCGGCCGCAGAGATGTGGGATGTAAAAGTTGGCGAAATAAAGAGCAGCAACTTGGTTCGAAATGGTCGGCCCGTTGAAAGATTTGTATCGCATCGGTGCACAGGAAATGTCCTTCGAGTGCGGAGGATGGTTCTTCGTAGCTCTACTGCAAACTTCCGGTGTCGCACTATGCTGTGCCGTGTGTCCACTCCCCGTATGTCTATTAATTATGGAGAATTTTCTTTGTACATCGGCGTGTACAGCGCACACGAGGCGAACTGTGTCCGCTTTTATATGCAAAGTTTTGCTCCGCTTGGGGTGCTGCAATTATGCAAGAAGCACCTACCGGAAGTTATGCTTTCAAGATGATTGATACAAAAAAGCCAAAGCAACGCAACGTGGCCGTGGTTTGCGTGGTTCATTGTGCGGTCGGTCCGCGCTTCGATGGCACGTGAAGCGAAGTTGACTGCACCTGAAAAGGAGTTGTTAGAGCAAAACGGGCGAGCCCGAGTGGCGCACAGGTTTTGGCAGTACATTTTTGGAAGTCACCTTTCGCCCGCACCTTGGCAAAGCATCGAGTCAAGCTGCGGTCGGCGGCGTGGCCTCCTCCGGCGGTTGCTTCCGAACCGAAGAAGGGCCAAATACCTCAAACATCAATTCAAATTCCTACTCTCCGAGGCTCCAAAACCTATTTGTTTCCCTTAAGCCCTTTCCCCGGAGCGTACGTTCGCCGATCGGAACGCTGTGGGACGCGGGATACGACGCGGTCTCTTGTTGATTCGCCCAACAGTCAGAGAGCAGCACCAGCACCCGGTATTGATCTGTGGTACCATCCGTAATAGGGGACTGGAAAACAGACACCGGCGTCCAATCCGTCCCATTGCCGTGGATTCATTGCCAGGCGTAATAAGACGACACCCGACAGGACACCAGAGGCAGACGGTAAAGATCCGGGAAGCGGGAGTTTCCGGCTCGCTCCCTCGCATTCGAGGTGGGTGGTTTTGATTTACCACGACAAACAACCGCCATCTGCTGCTTCTTTTTTGCCTTCTCTCTCTCTCGCTCTCTCGCTCTCTCTATCTCAGCCATTGTATTTCCTAATCCATCTTCTTGCACGGAAAATGGTGCAAGTGGCTGACTCCATCGTTCCACCGTGTGGGCCGTGCAGAGCAGTGAGCAGGGACGGCATTACGGGCATCGTTATTATTGTTATTATTGTAAATTCAATGATCCCCAGTCCTTTGCGGTGTCACCGAGTCCGGCCTGGCAGTGGCGGCGGTGGAGGCCGCGGCGGTGGCGGCAGTAACGACCCTTTCTCTTCGCCGAAGTCGTCTTTGGTCGCGACCGAACCATAAACCATGCGCTGCGCGATTTGTTTTGTTTGCAACGTGAAACAACCGCCCCTCGGTGGGGGAAGAGGTCCTGGCCAGGGCGGGCTGTGAGCGAAAGAGAACCTCTCCTCCTCAGGGCCCCGGGTCGGAAGCGGCTCCGGAGAGGGATAGATAAACAGAGCGAAAGAAAATAATGCACTCGAGTGCATCGAGTGCCGCTGGATTATGATCTACCGTGCGGCTCGCTGAACCACGCGCTCTGGGTGGACCGCATTGGGCGTTGTGACGTTGCCTGCGAGGAGAAACTCGAGATTCAAATGTCCCTCGGAAGCCGGAAGCGCGGCGGTTTCTAACGCAACTTTTCCGTTAGGTTTTCGCCACCAAACAGAGACCCGGTGCGTCACCGCAAATGATGTCGGCTCAATCGTTTCGTTGACAATCGGAGACGTTTCGTTGACGCTCATTGACTGAGCCACAAACAGCGGCACGATGAGCATCGCTTGAGTTCTTCGCAGTTCGTTATTCGAGCCGCAGCTGAACTTTAAGGATGATCGAAAAGCTCCAACGGGCAATGCAACCTGTTGCACTTTAGTAACAAGTAACGGATCATTTATTAGTTGCATTCTCTAATAGTAATGCACCCGTTAAACAGCTTGAAAGCCATACATTGTGGTACGTTTTGAAAGTTGGAGCACACAGAAAGCGCTCCGGAACTCATAGGCATCATGTTGATTAACAAGCTCCGCAAACGAGGCGCTTTGGGTGTTTCTCCCAATCCATTTTCCATTCCGTACCGTTCCGTATAATAAAATGGTTTGGGAAAAGGGAGAAAACAAAACGAAAATCACTACTCCGGACGTGGCGCCCGAAGGCCGGCGGGCAGTACCAGCCAGCGGCGTAAGGATGCGGTTTTAATAACACAAAACATATGAAACACCGAACAATGTTGATGGATGAAAGGGTTCCGGGTGTGTGTGTGTGTGTCGGAGGGCGGCCGAGGTGGGTTTAAAAATACAAATACGGACGTACAAAAGGGCCTTCGCCGTTGGGCTGCAAATTAAACCATTCACCAAATGAGCCCCTCGTCCCGATCGGACTGGCGGGCCGCCTAATGGCACTGGGGAGCCGGAATGCGCCTCCAGGTGAGTTTCGCCTGGTTGTCATCCAACTATCCGGGCTCATCTATCAAAACCCCGGTGGTGGGCTTCGGCGGGTCAGGTAAACCCGGGGCGCCGTCGGTCGAGCGTTCCGCATTTCTGACTGAGTTTGTTTTCCACTACAAGGTGCCTTGGCTTTTGACACGTCTGGCTCTGAAAGTCTGTATTCCGATTCCAAACCGAAGCACGAATCCCGTTTCTCTAAGGACCGTGCCATCTTTAATGGTCTGCTTTTCAATTTGCCCAGGATGATTCGACCGGATTGATTACGCCGCGTTCGGTCAGTCAAAAACCCGACCGATCCCTCCCCAAGGGTTCACGGTGCCGCAATCCTCTTGTTGTTCGGTGAATTCAATAAAATTGTATCCTTAAACTTTAATCATGCAGTAAATATGCTCTTCCGGTAGACGACGGGGCATAAAACAACGGCCAAATCCACGCCAGGTCAGGACTGCGGGTAAATTTGAAATCAACGAAATGCACCGTTCGTTGCCGTGGTCGAAACACACGGTGAATCAATGCTGCGCGCTACGACGGCGGAAGCTGAAGGTTGAAATAAAAATTTCACAAACCCATCACATTGCCAGGGCGAGGCAACAAATCCGGCGGTCCCAAGGACACGGTGTTCACGGGAACATGTATGCCCGATCCTCCTAGGAGAGTAGATTGTGGTTTAGGAAAAAATCTATTCCACTGTACGACTTCAATTATAATTATTGCATAACAAGAGCTTAGAATACATAAAAGGGTTTTTTATACTTTAATATGATTTATTTAACGATCTTTAAACGCTATGCCATAAAAATTCGACAACTGATCGTCCTATCAATTGTTCCGCTGGCGGAATTCCCCGTGAGTAGCTAATTAATTTCTTGGAAACTAAATTAAACCCGATTCCGATGGAATCGAAACAATAGTGACCGCGGACGGGTACAGTAGCGGCCGCCCTGTTTGCAGGTGAAAATAAACGAAACTAACCGTGCAGTTCGGCGAAACTACCGTTATCGCCTGCCGAGGACAAAACACGGCAGCATAAAACAACGGAACCGAAATTGGAAGCCGAGCATAAAAGCCGAAACGAGCTGCATTTTATGGAGCATCCGACCGGGGGTTCGCCGGGGTGGTCAGCGCTACACAACACAACTATGGACGGAGAACCCCAACCCGCCAAGGCCTGGCGCAACATATTCTGCGATGGCAAACAAACGGCACCTTGTCTGCGCGGTGGCCCAACCGACGACAAGGACGACGGCGCCGCCAAAACGGGACTGCAGCACAACTGGCGGCTGAAAGGGCGGCTTTTCCCACCCGGCGGCCACCCGTTAACAAGCCAAAGAAAATGAATCCTTCGCTCCTTGCTTCTTGCAAGGATGACGAGCAAACCGAATCCGTAACCGACCGTCCACCGCAAATGGACATCAACGAGCTTCGGCCACCATCAGGAGCATCATGATCTCTCTCTAGCTCGGGTGCCGGTGGTTTGGTTTCG
>NW_026453983.1:0-1684 GCF_943734635.1 Anopheles cruzii
CTGAAGCATCGAAGGGAAGCGGAGCTGAACTCGGGCGGCCATCTGCCGCCAACGAGGCGGCAAGGCAAGTAGCCGCGCTAGAGGAAGCCATGTGGGCCCTCAGCGCCGACGCGAAGGCCGGCACCATGGAGGACGACATGGTGCCGGTCAGGCTGGAGACGTTAGAAGGCCTCTACCGCGACGGGTGCGCCGGCCTGTCGCGGATAGAGGCAAAATCGGGCACCTCGCAGCGGCGAGGCCCGTTGGCGGCGCCCCAAGCGGCGAGGCCCGCAGGAGCATCTACCGAGGATCGACCTGCCGAAGTTCGGCGGCGATCCGTCGGATTGGCCAGCGTTCGCCTCCAGGTTTGAAAAGCGGCTCAGCGGCTGGCCAGAGGACGCAACTCGATACGCGTACCTTCTGCAATGCTTCGACGGCTTCCACCCCGCGCGGCAGAGCGCCGAAGCGTTCGAGAGCGTGGGAATGCCGTTCGCGGACGCGTGGGCACGGCTCCAGGAGCGCTTCTATAAGAAGCTCGTGGCGTTCCTGGGGCACTGTCGTGCCATTATCGAAGCGCCACGGCTAACAAGCGCGTGCCCGAACGGGCTGATACGTGGTGGAAACGGCCATCACGTCAGCCCGGCGGATCACTAGCGCGACCGCTAACGTGGCCTCAGCCATCGAGGACGGGCTCATCGTGAGCATCGTGCTCAGCAAATTGGACGAGGATAGCCTGTCCAGAGTCGCTCGCCGGGCAGATCAGCAAGCGATTCCTACGTGGAAGGAGCTCCTTGAAGAGCTAGATAAGATGGCCAACCAGCTCTATTATGAGCCAAGAAAGTCGCTGGAACCAGGCTCTCGTGCCTCCGGCCCCAAGCCCTCCCAAACTCCTTCTACGCCGCGCAGGACAGCCTTCGTGGCTGTCACGCCCAAGACCCCGCCGACGCCCGCGACGTTGCCAGCACCACGTGCCAGCGGGGACGCAAAGGCAAAGCGAAGTTGCTACGCGTGTGACAAAATGGGTCACGAGAGCAACTTCTGCCCGGAGCTGCGGGCGCGCTCGGCGTTGGAGTGCGTAAACTATATCATGGAGAGAGGCAAGTGCATCAATTGCTTCTCGCGCTCGCACAAAGCAACGGATTGTCCTTCAGACAAAAGGTGCCAGCACTGCCGGGCAAAGCACCATACGATCCTGTGCAGCTCCGCAGCGTACCTCGGTGAAGGGCAATGACTCTCCCGTGTTCGTCGGCGTGCTGTCAGCTGTAGTGCGCCCCTCTACCGTGAGGTCTCCCGTGTTCGTCGTCGGACTGCCAGCTGCAGTGAGCCGCTTCATCGTGAGAGTCCCCGTTTCGGCTCCTGTGCTGTCAGCTGCCTACAATTAACACCTACACCTACATAGCAGACCGTTGACCTACCTCCCTCTTGAATCGGAGGAGCATGAAGCCTTAACGCCGAATCACTTCCTGCTAGGAGCATCCTCTGGTGAGCGGAAGACATCCCAGGGTGACATATCTGGAAAAGCGACGGCGATTAGAGCCTGGGCTGGAATCACAGTTAATCTGGACCGCTTCTGGAAACGTTGGACAACGGAGTACCTGCCCACTCTTACGAAAAGAACCAAATGGTTCTTGCCCACCAAGAATATAACCAAGGGAGACTTAGTGGTCATCATCGACGAAAGCAGCCGAAAAAAATGGACCCGAGA
>NW_026453983.1:1831-17860 GCF_943734635.1 Anopheles cruzii
GTCCATTATCACTCGTGCTGTCAGTCATCCCACGCCTCTCCATCGTGAGAATTCTCGTATCGGCTCCCGTGCTGTTAGCTGTATGTCGCCCAGCGTTCGTGAACTCTATAGCCAGCGTTCCCGTACGCCACAAGGCGTTGCTACGTTGTTAGCAACCGTAGTGGTTCAAGCGCTTGCTAGCCCTCGAGCGCCACTCACAGACGTACGAGGAGTATCGGGCGTTCATGTGTGAGTACGTAGACCTCGGACACATGACGCCGATCGCACCGAATGACGCCGACCGGGTAATCTACGTGATACCCCATTTGTCGTCGCTAGAGTCATCGCGACGGGTTCTCAAGGCCGTAGAAGGGCAGTAACACGATCAAAATTCTGGCTGGAACTCCCGGGGGACTCTTCCGCTATCCGGAAGGACAACCTCTCCCATCGCTGCGGCGAGGGCTAGGGGGAGCGCTCGTGGGATCAATACCCGAACGAAAAATTCACTCAATTTTTCATTTTTTTAATCGCAGAATTTCAACTTTTGAGAGTCCCTCTCACTATGGCCGTTTTAGGGCTATAAGTGACGTCATCCGTCGATTATAGGACTAAACGGGCCCTTACAGCCCTAAAATTGAGGGCCCGCCGTGAGCGCCTGGGTGGAGAAATTTCCCCTATATTTTTATTTTTTCTTTCTCTCAATCCATTTTCCCCTCATTCAGCTGTCAGTTGTGAACTGATGTAAACAAACATATGCTTGTTTACAGCGCAGTTCAGTTTATTAGAGGTTACAATTTTATACTACAATTCTCTTACATTTTTGCTTCCGCAAGCACTTTCACTACGTACTATGACTATATTTAGCACTGCGCCGCCGATAAATATATAGTCCCCGCCGTCGCTTCGTATTTCCGCTGCATCGCTAACATTCAGTGGCAGGCTTCTTTGCTTTCCTCCTACGCCTTTCTTGCGAACACCTACACGGGTAAAGTGCGCATATTTTTCTGTGTGACTCGTTAGGAAGTAGCCGTAGCGTTGTTGTTCTCCAGCAAACCGTAAACATGTAAAAAGGTTTGAATTTATCGATTAGTGTTTTGATACATTCGATACATGCATAATATGTGAGTATACTTACATTAAGTTGTATCGGAATAACGCGCCGTTACCGTTCAACACATTACCATTGTAGATACGATGAATCCAAGCTCCTCGGAAAGGTCCGCGCTAGGATCTCTAGTCAGCAATGTTGTGGCCAAAGTGGATTTGCTAAATCAACGTGTTGACCGAATGGAAACTTCCAACTGGCATCTGTCTCAGAACGGCCACACCGCGACGGAAAATCTGCTTCCAACGAACCCGATGAGTCAAGAAAACCCGTCGCCTTCCTTTTTTCCTGTAGATACTGTGGAAGGATTGTCTCAGCTCGAGGCGAAGGCTGAAAAGAAAGACTTTGTCGATTTAGTGGTTACATTATTTAAAACCTCTCGTTCCCGGTCAAGTAATCTGTCCGGAGTAACCGCTGTATACCTTGCGGCAGATTTTTTATTTACTCGGTCAATTTTATCTAAATGCTTGTGGACAGGCACACGAAAGACTGGCGAAAAAGTGATAAAATTTAGAAACTTCCGCAATGTTATTGAGCTAATGTACAAAATGGGTGACAGCTTTGACCCAAACTTAACAAAAGGCGATTGTGAGAAAACAGTCAAAAGGATGTTAGGTAAGGGTCGGAGAAGAAACAAACTAGTTATTAGGACACCCTCAACGCGAAAACGTGCAAAAGGGAAAGAAAACAAACCTACTTAGGTGCATTAGATAATTTTTTTAACTTATTAACTTATTACTCTAGTTTACGTCATACAAATTAGCTTCGAAAGCTTTACTCACCTTCATAAGCAGCAGTTGGCTAGTGAATTAAACTGAAATGATAATTTGAATGTGAGTTGAATTAGTTTGAAATATACTCGTTTTATGAGTTTGAAATATACCTGTCGTTGAGTTGTCGTCCAATGTGTGATGTAACGGGACGAATACTATTTTCCGATCCTCTCCTTGTCCTTCTCCAGGAACTGGGACAAGCTTGCAAAATACGTCTTGCAGGTTACATCGCTTGCTGGCAGTTGGCGATCGGCTTGATGAGAAAAATATATTTAAAAAATGCAGATTTGCGTCCTTTAACAAGTGTCGCTTTCTTTCTCCGAGACGTCAGTTTGCGGTGCACGTCACTTGCCCGAACAAATGGAGCAAATTCCCCAATTAACGCTGCCTTTAGTTTCTGGAAGGTAACTAAACCACGCTGCGATGATACGAAACGCTTTGCTGTTCCTACCAGTTTCCGTCTGCACATTAGCAACTTCTCGTCGTCATTCCATTTGGCCGTCTTTGCCGTTAACTCGAGCTGCTGCATCCATGTTTTTACATTCTCTTCATCTTTAGCGCCAAACGTGTCGATACTGTCTTCGACATCCCGAAAGGCATATCCTCGTCGTTCTTGCGTCATTCTATGCGTCGGACCGATCGGAGTCGACGCTGCGTTTCCGGTTCGCCCGCCTGGCGTATGGAATCGCGCGCTAGTAGCGATGCTGCTAGAATCGTCTTCTTTCTCCTTGTTGTTGCCGGCATCGTCGTCGTCGTCGCCGGTTCCGTCGTTTTCATCGTTGTCGTCGTCGTCGACTTCGTCGTCTTCTTCACAGCCGTCGTCTTCATCGCGAACCGCCTCTCCGGGTACCTCGTCTCTGGCCATTCCGTCGTTGTGGATCGTGGTCGCGTCTTGATCCACGATCCTTTTGGCCATCACCCTTTTAGTGCCGGAGGTTGACAGTCCGCGTCTTTCACACTCACGGACCATTCCGACTTTGGTGAACTCTTCACACAACTCATTCACTGTCGTCATTGTCGTCTTTTTCGTCGTTATCGTCGCGCGCACTGAATTCACACAACGTGCTCACTCGTCAATCACAATCCGATATCCCCGATCCCGGACGAGCCCCCATGTAAGAATTTAGTCGGAAGGTGGGATCTTTATTTTTGACTTTTCCAATGAACACTGTATGCGAATTGAGGCTAAACACTCCTGTATGCGACCGCTCGCTTTGGCTTTTCGTGTGCGACTCCCGATCGCTCCCTTCGCTCGCGATCGGGCCTCGTTCGCTCCCACTCTTCTCTCACACGGCGATAGTTCTCGCTCTCGCCTCACATTCATGGCGAACAATATTTGCTAGTAATTTGAAAGATGACCGTTATTTAGTCCTCTTTGGATTTGCATGTTTTCATGCGAGTGAATGTCTCTGCCATAATAACAGAGAGTTCGTTGCTGTTAAATAAGTCATGGTGACTTGCTGGATTTTTAGTGGCTTGTGGGTAGTTGTGATGATTAATTTGAGCTGTGCGCTCCGATCAAATATTCATTATATAAAAAATTTCCAAATATTCGACAGTTTTTGCTACTATGTGTTCCCGCACATTTCACACATTTTTCTGCTTTGATGCAGTTACCTGCTCCGTGACCGAAGCTTTGGCACTTTTTACACTGCATTGGAGCGCTTTTTTTGGTGTAGAAGTCCCATCGGACTCTGCAGTGATTAACTTCCGTGATTTGCCTTAACGTTGGAAGGTTAATTTCCTCTTTTGTAAAGTGCAGCAGGAATACTGCGTGGTCGGAATATTTCTTTTTAATATTTAATTTCTTCACCTCCAGCGGGGTGATTCCTTCTTCGTTTAACAGGTCTTGGGCCTCCTCACATGTGCAATCCAATAGTCCAGTCAGGACTATTTTTGTCCGGACCGTCCAGTCAGGACCGCCTAATCCTGATCGTCTCAGTTCACTCTCCTTTCTCACTCTCTCTCTCTGCTCTCTCACTGTCGCTTCTATCACTCGGTCACGGTCGTCCTATCCTTGCGCCTCTCCAGCGCCCTCTGTCGTTTAGAGCGCTTATCAACTTATCGTTTAACTAGCTTATCGACTTATCGCTTATCTGGCACCCAACGTTTGTTTGTCACCAATGGAGTGGTACCAATATTTACAACAGGTGGTGTTTTCGAGCTTTTAACCGTGCTCGGTTGGCTTTCTGGTGCGCGCACGAGTACCTCCTCGCCAGCGTCTGATAGCAACTCAAACTCGTTGCTGGTTTTGATTTCTTCGCCGTTCATTGAACCCTCGGCTGTCGAGGCTTCAAGCGGACAGAATCTCTTCCTGCGTTTTGGTGCCATATTCGGATGGCACCTACTATTGACTTAACTCTCTTGATACTTTGTGTTTTCTTTATTCTTTTCACAAGCACGTTCAAGAGCGCGACTGACCCGTTCGGCGGTCGGATTTGAACTGACTTCTTCTCCCATGTACAAACCGGGATTCCCGTCGTTTGTGGCTCCGGTCGACATCGTCGCTAACAGGATCTGTTTGGCCAAAGCTCGCTTTGTGCCCTCCGTCGTTAATCCGAGTTTCTCACACTCGCGCACCAGTCCAGCTTTTGTGAAGATTTCACATAACTCACTAACTGTTGCCATCTTTTACGTCGTTACTTGGCGGATCAATCTTTAGTTCGATCCCGGTTGAGCCCCCATGTCATATTAAAAAAAAAAAAACGGATTGAGTCTATTTGATAATTCACTGTGTTACAACTCTGCGTCTTGCTATTTTTCGTCGTAATCCAACTCTGCGTCTTTTCACACTCATCGCCGTCATGCAACTCCGTGTCTTTGCGTCTCTTGCGCTTCCCTTAGTTGTCACCTTCTGACAAGTCCCCTGTCATGTTCACCCGATGAAAACAGCAACTGCAACAGCTTAAGCACGAAAGACTTGGTAATTAAAAACCCTGGTGGTTTAGCGAGAGTAGCTCGTTTGTCTAGAGTGTTGGAACTCTTTGTTAAAGGAAGGTACGCGAGACACGTCTTTACAGTTCAGTTAGTGGTTGGCCTCCGTGTCGTTGGCATTGTGATCCATACATTAAGCAAGTGGTCGGCCATACCCTTACGGCCGTAATAGATCTAACCATGAGTTTAGAAGTTAGTGATTTTACAATAATCAATGTTTCAGTGCGAAAAATAAAAAAATGTGACGTAATTATGAGATTCTTCTGTTGCTAGATTGTGGTAACTGTGAGAATATTGTGAAAAAATGTGGACATTAGAAATTAAATTGCCTACACCTCTCGTTTGTGTTCAATAAGTTCTCTATTGTTGTAGCTCTAACATTCAATCACTTGAATTTCTGATATTTGTATCGCACTTGCCGGTTGGTTTTCTAGCGCTCGGCGGTTTTTATGGTATGAACCGCACATCCCATTTTTGGTAAACTGCTTCCATTGGTAGCTGCAGCTGGGCAGCAACTCGATTAAACGCTGCCTTTTTCTTGGAACGATGTTTAAAGTCCACGTGCTTGGCGTGCTTCGGGAACATCCAAACTCTTAGTTTCCAGCATACGATATAGTCTCGTATTTCCAAAAATCCCACCGTCCGATATTCCACCCTGGCCTCCAATGTCCACGTATAAGAAGTTGTAATCTGCATCAACCAAAGCCAGCATAACAATGCTGTAGAACTGTTTGTAGTTGAAGTACTGGGAACCGGAACCGCAATTGCATGAGGAAAACCTAAACGTTGCTCGAACTGTTCTGAAATTTGCAGCCACTCTTGTCTTGCCTAAAATCACAAGATCACTAGCACCAATCACGTCCTTTTTGTTAACCACGTTTACGTGCAGTGCTTCAATTAATGCGTTACAATCGTCCCGATCGTCTGGCCACCTCCGATAGAAATAGAAGTCGAATTTCATATCCTTCGCACATATTACAAGGAAAATGTACTTTGTGTACCCTAAACAAAAACTTTTTCCCATACAGTTTAAGAGTGATATAGGTCTGTAGCTGTTTGCTTTATGTTTTGGTTGTTTGGCATGATGGCCCATTGATTCATGGGTGTGTGAAGCGATATATAGATGGGAAAAACAAAAAAAACGATGAATTTTACTTAGCTTATATTGAAGATGTGACACAGTTATGAAATTCTATTGTGAGAATATTGTGAAAAAATGTGGACATTAGAAACGGTTATATGGAACGGGGACATTATTACGGTTATGCCGTAGTTTTTGTTAGGCTAATCAAATTCACGTATGTTGACGTGATTTGGCGTAAAGTCGCCGTGATTTGACGTGTTGTAGGTCTGTTTTTGTAGCTGTGTTGGAGGTCTATTTTTGTAGCTCCAACATTCAATCACTTGAATTTCTGATATATCGATCTAAAATATCTGCAGTGTGGTGCAGCACCATTACACAAATGGTCGTCTGCTTGAACTTGTAGTAAAAATCGTATTTATAAAACATGTATGGAATGTATGCTTGTATTCCCGTTTTCAAATATATTTATTGATCTTCTTGCACCTTCAATCCTTATTATTAGTGGGGATCCTAATCCCATGTCTCTTCTTCGTCCCATTTCTCGCAAGGGACCTCGTCCTCACTCTCTTCGTACTGTTCCCCTTCGTCCCCTCTTTCCCTGCTGAAGGCTCGGGTCCACTCTGGGGCGGACTTGCGATGGTAAACCGGGTGTCCCAGGTGGTCCCTACCTTATCTATTGTTATCCTCTGGCGTCGTTGGAGGCGACGTAGGGTTGCCATCCATACATCCATCCATACTTATTACTTCTCTTACTACTTTTTTACATTATCTACTTACTACTCCGAGTTAGTTTACGTTACACAAATTGGCTTCGAAAGCTTTACTCACCTTTATAAGCAGCAGTTGGCTGGCTAGTGAATTAACCTGAAGTGATAATTTAAATGTGAATTAGTTTGAAATATACTCGTTTTATGAGTTTTATGAGTTTGAAATATACCTGTCGTTGAGTTGTCGTCCAATGTGTGATGTAACGGGACGAATACTATTTTCCGATCCTCTCCTTGTCCTTCTCCAGGAACTGGGACAAGCTTGCAAAATACGTCTTGCAGGTTACATCGCTTGCTGGCAGTTGGCGATCGGCTTGTTGAGAAAAATATATTTAAAAAATGCAGATTTGCGTCCTTTAACAAGTGTTCTTGGCGTTGGAGTTCGTTGTATGTAATAAAGTCGCAGTTCGCTGATATAAAACAGCCTATCTTGTGAGTCTTTGTCAAAAAAAAAACGGTCGGAGTAATGTCTTGATGTCAGTGTGAACCCTTCACGAAGATGAATCGTCCGATGTTCGGTCCCGTCAATGCTGTTTTTGAAGACAGGGTAACGAATTACCGCTGTCGGGTTGGCCGGAGATGAAAGTTCAAATGCCTCTCTATCTATTACTTTATTACGAATTTGTTGCAGTGGTTGAAAACCGGAATGAACACTTCGTTTAATGGTGTAACATAGATTTTCAAACGGATAGGTAGAAATACTCGGTAACGGGCCAAACCTGTCAACATCCGCCACAACGTGGGAAAGGTGTGGTAGTTGCTCGTTATTTTTTTAGTTTTCTTAAAGTACTCCTCAACATATTTGTCGAAAAGACTTTGTGCCAACAACATGTGGTCCGTATTTGTGGTATAGGTGCGGCTACTGCAGATAGTCACCGCACAGAATAGTCTTAAAAAGTTGGCATAGTCATCAGCTGACAAAATAGTTTCGAATATGCCAATTGCCATATAGTTTAAAAATGAAGCAAATTGTGTCCCTTTCCAATTTGCCAGGTTGTTAAGAGGTGAAAAGAATCTACGGCTCATTTCTAAAGGCAATTTCCAGGGTAACAAGGTTTTGTTGAAACGTGCCAACTGTTGTTTGTTAAGTTTTTGTAAATATCGTGATCCGTCTCGAAGTCCTTTCAGTGTACTCTTCATCACACCTAAGTGCAATAAATGCTAAGAGTCACTAACTATAATGTCTTGAATGGTGTCGATTGGCAAGTCGACGATCGGGCTAAGTCCTAGTACTAGGTCTATACGTTGAGATGTGAACTGTTCAAAAGATGACTGTACCTGCCGATTGAGACTTCCCAGTTTTGCTGTTCATTCATCATTACCTTGTTTTGACATCAGGTAAATGATTTCAGGTCGAAACAAAAATTATTTCGGTGTGCAACCCATCAATAAAAGGGTTAAACTATGTCCATTTTTGTGCCTGAAAATGACGTTTTGCGGGGATTATAATTTTTCTGCTCCTCTTGAAGAAAGCTGCTTCGGAATCGCACCAAATGCTTGTCGGGACTTGTGTTTGGAAGATCGCAGTGCTTTAAGTGGTTTAAAAAATTTCAAAATGGCGATTATGACTTTACAAAAAAGAAGCGTCCAAGGACTTCAAAAAACGGTTTTTCTGATGGGACAGAAAGGTGTGGTGTTTCACAAGCTCCCAAAACCTTATGCAAACGTTAATTCCGATCGCTACTGATAACAAATGCCCTATTTGAACCATGCATTGATCGAAAAACGACTAAAAAGCCAATTTGTTATCAAAAATGGAGGCGCCTAGTAGGCCGTGGAATCAAGCACCAGGCGCCTAAAAAAGCAAAAATGTTTCAGGATACTTTCAAATCACTTGGATGGAAGCTGCTATTCCTCCCCGCGTTATTCACCAGACTTGGCTCTTTCCGAATATCATTCATTTTCATCGATGGGACACGTATTGGCTGAGCAGCCCTTCGTTTTTCTACGAGGAAGTCGAAATGGGATGACTAATTAGTTTACTTAAAAAGTCGAAGAATTCTTTCCTCTGGAAATCCATGATTTAGCAGAGAGATAGGAGAAATGTATAGCTATCAATGGAACATACTTTGAATAAAATAGAAAATCGCATACAAATTTTATAAACATTTTTTGTGTGTTAAAAACAGTTCACTTCTCAACGTATAGACCTAGTATGTTCTGATGGTCTGTGTAAAGTCTAGTCCGGAACGCTTGGTCAGTTCGTAAATCTGCTTTTTCTAAGGGATATGTTAACTCGTGGCTGTTCTCCATAGGCTGGAGAACGGCGGTGCACTTTTGGCAACCGTGGTAGCCGTTAGAATTAACAGTGCCTGAATATGAATAAAAGTGTTAGTACGTGTATTATATGTATTATATGTTACTCCGTACATTATTACATAATCTGTGTATACCTTACCTTTAAGAAATGCGCGGGCCGGTGTATCGCATATAAATGCCTCGAGTCTCACGTTCACGATGAAGCCGTTTATAGTGCACGGTGTGGCCACGAGATCACACATTTCACTAACGAATGGCCTTAAATATTCTTCGATGTGTTGCGGTTTTTTCTTCCCGCAGAACACACCGATCACAAACGGCTTTAGTTTGGGTTCTTCCACGATCTGCCCTAACACAGGCCACGTTTGCAACATTGAATGGCGATACAGTGACAGCCCGTCAATGTTCACATACAGCGAGATGTCCTTTGGCCGATCGAGGTTGCGATACACTCGCTTAAGGGCCTTCCCTACGGATTAGGAACTTTAGGGTATGTTCAACTGAACCAAATTGTCCGTTCATTTACATACCTACGCCGTTGTGCCAATACTCGCCTCCAGCGATGGTGGTGGTTGGCGCTGTTACTCCTTTCGACTGCAAGAATGCCTTTGCAGATTTCGGAATGCTCGGGAAAACCATCCGAACTACTGACAAAAGCTTTGACAAAGCCTGCAGTGTGATATTGTTTTCGAAGAACCACTCCTTCAGAGCGTGCCGGAAACGTTCAGCATCGGTGGTTTCGGGTTCGGTTTGCTCGACGATTTCCGGGTCCACGTCATCTTCGTCGAACACATCGGACAGGTCCTCGTAGTCAACTTCATCGATCGAAACATCCGTGTCGTCGTCCTCTGACTCTGCTTCTAACTCGGTGTCTTCGATGATCTCCGGAATATCGCCCGGTGTGGTAGGAACATCCTGAACGACACCGGTGACGTCTACGGCAACATCGGACATCGGAACATCGGAAATGCCGGAGGGTCCGGCGACACTATCGAGCCTTTTTGCGTCAGCTTCCAAACTTTTCTTCACCATATAGCGTGCTCTATCTAATGCGTTCCGCCGCAGTCTTGGACCGTCCTGTCCATGGTAGCGATCCAATGGGATGGTCATTCGTTTCTTCATTGTATGCACGGCTGAAAATGTAAACACATGCACTTTCACTACTTCACTTCACTCCACTTCACTGTTTGTTACTTACCGTGATAAACAGTTGCTTTAAATTAAATATTTAACACGATTTTCACGCACAATAATTTTTGTTTACACGTTGAACCAAAAGATTGAAGTGTTTTGACAGCTTGGAACGGTCCGTGAGAAGAGCCGCATAAATATAATATTTTCTGACTATAGTGCGAAGAAGACAGAAAATATTTCTCGCTTGATCTCTGTTGTTTGTAAATAGAGCGTATTCCCCTCCGGTGATAGCTAAACGATAATTAGTAGGAAGCGCCGGCAGCACCAGAGGGCGCTGGTAAAAAGATGGAGTGAGAGGCACCAGGAGAGTGAGAAGAAAAGGGGCACTGACCGGTGAGGACGCGGAGCCGTCGCCGGACGCCGAGAAGTCAGTGCAAAAAGTAGAAGCGAACAAGAGTGAATGTTTTTTAGCAGCAGCAATATTAGTATCATCCGCGAATAAAACGCACCGAGTTACGGAACCCATTATTCGCGGACGAGCCGCCAGCAGTATTATTAGTATCATCCGCGAATAAAACGCACGGAGTTACGGAACCCATTATTCGCGGACGAGCCGCTCAAGAAACTCGCAAGTGTCGCAAGTAATTATTTTTCGCGCTCACAATCTCTCTTTCTGGCCTTTATCCATTTATGCTTTTGCACTGAATCAAAAATCGGTCGCAGCGGTTCTGATAACTCCTCCGGTGGGCCGGGCGGCCACTCCGTAGGCGCGTGATGCGGGAACAGCTCGTCGATATAGCTGCTCAACATCTCTGGGTCCCTTTCTGGCGGGATCCAGGGCCCGCGCACGGCGCGCATCACGATCTGGTAGGGCCTGCCAAACGGATCTTTCTCCACTCGCTCTGTTAGTTCGGCCTCGCACTGCCTCTGGCTTCGCTTCCGTTCATCAGCATACCGTCGCCTTGCTTGTCTGAACTCAGCGACTCTGGCTTCGCGTACTTCCGAGCACTCACGTCGGCGGTGCAGCCATTTACGTGCTCGCCTACAGTCTAGGCGTAGCGCTTCTAGAGTGTCGTTCCACCAGTACACTCTCTTGCGCCGTGGGTGCGGGCGCAAACTGCATCAAACTGACACTCTGCATCTCATCACAGCATCTGCTGAGGGCCCTGGTTGCGGCGTCTGCATCCGGCTCAACCTCGGCAAAGCGATTCCAGTACAACGCCCCCCGGAACGCTTCACCATAGAACTGCCGGGCTCGCCACCTGCGGATCTCGTGGCCATCAACAGTCACCATCTCACGAGCCGTCGGTTGTGGTGCTGATGGACCAACTTTGAAGAGGACCGCCGCATGGTCCGTGTCAACGTTTCTGTCCCGCACTCGCCAATTCTGGATGTCAAGGTTGGGCGAGGCGAACGTGACGTCGACGCATGACCTTGTTGCTGCGCCGCTGCCAAGGAAGGTGTGAGCGAACTGTCCGTCCTCACCGCGCCGATTGATGAGAACGAGGCCCAGGTCTGTTGCCGTGGCCAGCAGCTCATTGCCGCGCGCATCAGTCCTAGGGCTACCCCACTCCTCGGCATGTGCGTTAAAATCGCTTCCCAAGACGACTCTGCTGTGTGTCCGCAACGTTGTCGATATCGCCGTCAGCAGCACACGGTATTCGGCCAACGTGAGCCGCGGGGGAGCGTAAACACTGGCGAATACGATACCCCCGACGACGGCCACCACTAGCCCTTCCAGAGTTGCCAGTGTCCGCTGGATGGTCGCGCTGCCAGTGATTACTATCGCGCACGACTTGTCGCGGCCCACCACCCACCTCGGATGAGTCAGAACACATGGAAGCTCCGACACGAGCGCCACGTCGACACTCTCTTCCGCTATGTTCTGGTGCAGGGTTGCAAGCGCGTCCCAGCTTCCCCTGAGGTTGATCTGAAGTGTGCAGATCATTGCCTTGATGTGGACCCGCAGTTTGTGGAGCCCGTTGCATGGGGTCCCCCGCAGTTTAGGCACTTCGCGGCAGCAGTGCATGCTGCGGCCTTGTGCCCTGAGACGCCGCACTGATAGCAGCAGTCTCGCCTATTTTTTGCATGGCATTGCTGTGCCAAGTGTCCGCGCATGAGGCAGCGGAAGCAGCGCTGTTTCTCACGTGCCAGCGGTTTGGCCAGCCTCGCCAGGCACCTGGTGAAGCAGATGTCCACCTTCTGGTCGACCAGGTTCCTCGCGTCCCGGATCGGCATCCGGACGCGCACGAACGTCTGCACGCCGCCGTAGTCGGGAGTCGAGAGACGGAGCCAGCGCCCTCGGCTCGACGGTACACCGCTTCGGTGCATCACCCGAGATTGGTCACTCACTCTCGGGTGAGCGCGGGATCGGCCAATACGGTCGGTTCACAGCATCTTCCCTCGTTGAAGTTTACCCTGTACGCGTCAAACCGACTGGGGACTCTTCTCATGCGAGAAGAGCGACGTGGCTGCTGTACTGGCTGTAGTATTTGGGCTGTACGCCTGGATCGCTCCGGTAGTCCGATTATAGAGCGTGAAGATATCGGGACGGTTACAGGCGCTGCCGATGCGACAGGACGTGGTGGAGGCGGCGGCGTACCTGGTTCCGCGGATGGTAGCGATAACCCCATGGACGTCGGCGGCAGTGATGCTGTTGAAGCCAGCGTAGTGCCTGTCGGAGGCAAGTCCCTGATTACTGCTAGCTCTGGCATGCGCCGTGTTCTGCGCGCGCATTCTTAGCTGATTGGCATGTCGTCTTATCGTGCTCCCGTCCTCGGTTATGACTTCGTACATGACTCTGCCCTGACGAGCCACCACGGTTCCGGGAAGCCACTTCCAGGTGTTACGATAGTACATTTTCGCATAAACCAAGTCGTCTGGAAGGAACCGTTTGGCAATTTGAGAGGAATCCCCGTGTAGTAATGGGCGAGTAGGGGGTCTTAACAATTCTAACGCAGTTCACAATTTCCTGCCAAGGAAAAGCTCCGAACTCAGCGCTACAAAACTGCGTTCCGTTATCTGAAACCAAAGTCACCGGGGCTCCGAAACGAGCAAATAAGCTCCGCAGCAATTCAATAGTTTTTGTAGTTGTGATACTCGTGGTTCTCAAAATTTTCGGCCATTTTGTGTACGAATCTACCACTATTAGATAGTGTTCACTGTTAACTGGGCCTGCGTAATCTACTCGGCTCACAGCACCTTCCATAGCAGTTATCGAACTTTATGCTGGGTTTTCACTACACGTGGCCTGGGCCCATAACCTGTAGGAACTCTTTGTTAAAGGAAGGTACGCGAGACACGTCTTTACAGTTGAATGATCACACGCAGTCTCGCGTGCTATATTTGACGTTTACTATATGAAGTGTCACTTCTCAGCCGCCCTGCGGGAACGGTTGAGTTGTCACTAATGCTCCAACAGACAGTAGGTAACTCGTTTATTGAGAGTAGTTAAAAAACTTGTATTTTCTTTTTCGTACACTTGGTCCGCTCACGCATGCGGTTGTTCTACACTGAAATTACGATCGAACTGAGGCTCCGTCAGAATTTGCCCCCCTTACACTGCTGGCCAATAAAATAGGTAATTGTGCGAAGCTGATACAATTTGAACTGTACTCAAGCCACTACTAAACCAATGATCACCAAACTAATACTGTACTTAGATACACTAGTTAACGTCTTTTTTTTGATATGTTGGTGATATTTATGTCAAAAGTGACAGGTGTGTTACCACTTATTTTGGCAGCAGTCTGATATGGCCTGGTCAATAAAATAGGTAATTCGTTGTATACGATGCAATTTCACCCGACTTCTGGAACGAAATTGGTTTAATTGGTCTTGTTGCAATCAATTTTCAATTGTGAATCTAAAAAAAGGGTTGTTTCCTGGTAGAACATCTAGAATGGGCAGAAGAACTCATTGCAATCCTTGAAGAAAAGAAAGATTGTGAAGAATCTACGCAACGAAGGCGCGAGGTACAAAAGCATCGCCGAACTACTAGGAAAATTAGTAAATTTTGTGAGAAATGCTTTGTTGTGGAAAAAAACAAAGGAAACGCGAAGTAAACCAAGAAAAACCAGACCAACGATAGTTCATCGCATATCATTTTAGGCCAAAGCGGATCGGTTTGGTGCATCTAGAGCGATTTGCTCAATAATAAATACCATTATTAGCCCAAAACCTGTCCATAGGCGGTTACAAGAAGCTAATCTACCAGGGCTAATTGCAAGAAAAGTGCCACTATTGATTAAAAAAAAATTACAGATGAGGTAACAGCTTGCTGCTCAATATCGTTCATGGGAAGGTACCGAGGGCTACGAAAAACTGGCATAATATTTTATGGAGCGTCGAAACCAAAATAAATTTGTTTCGTTCGGACTCTCAGTGTAATGTTTGACGACCTGCTGGCAAATAATTCCATCCCAGGTTTACAAAAAAAGTTTTAAAACATGTAGGTGGAAGTATCATGATTTGGGAATATTTGTCATGATCTGGTATAGGTCCCTATTTCAGAATAAAGAGCACCATGAATGCTTTCGAGTATAAGTGAATCATGAAAGACGTTTATGCTACCTTACGTAGTAGAAACCATGCCACTGAGATGGATATTTCAACCAGAAAACGATCCTAAGCATACGTCATAGGATATGAAATCGTGGTTTGATGGCAATATTGTGTCACTTTTGCCTTGGTCAAGTCAGTCTCCTGACTTAAACCCTAATGAAAACTTGTGGAATACCTTGAAGCTAAAGTTAGCTGTATTATATTTTTCAAACAAAGATGCATTGTGGGAAAATGTGCAGCAGGAATGGTATTCCATTCCAGTAAAAACTTGTCAGGATTTGGTCGATTCGCTGCCAAGAAGAGTGCATAAAGTGCTCCAAAACAACGGAGGATATACAGGGTACTGACTAATTTTGAAATAAAATATTGACTTTTTATAGTAGAAAAAGAATAAACCGTGTAAATTCATTAAAATTTGCCATATACGCAGAATTACCTATTTTATTGACCAGGTACTTTTAACTGCTTCCTATTGTAATAAGCAAATTCCTAGAATTTTTCACTTATTTTAGACTATCTTTATCTTATTTTTAGTACTTCTATCTTATGCTATCATTGTAATACCTGTGAATTCAATAGGTTTTGAAAAATGATCAATTAACGCAGCTAAAATACAGTTACCTATTTCATTGACCAGCAGTGTATATAGGACAAGGCGTACTCATTTTGGTACCCATTTTGGCACCCGCCGGAGACTCGTTTCCGAGGTGGGTCTTGCGACGACCCCAAATCAGCCTCACTCCGATCAGAACCGCCGCGCTATCGAGACGCTGATGTTTCATTTGCAAGAAACTAGCTTCATGAAATCGGCCGTGAACGGCTCGTTGAATCCCTTCTCCAGTTTCTTTACTTTCTTCAAGAACGCTTCATCCTCGTTCTCGCTTCTCTGATCCGTTTCTGCTTCAGCTTCGGGGTTCGTTCGTGCTCTTTTTCTTTTTCTTACTAATTCTCTTGCTAGTCTCTTCCTCCACCGCCTTTACAGCTTCAACTTCCATCTCGGAATCGCTGAATTCCGGGGGAGATGGCGAACTAATGGTTCGCTTTTTTGGAGCCATCTTTGGGGCAAACACCCTCTGCTCGGAGGAGGACGCTTCGCGGTCGGTTTGACTGCAGATTTATTGCTTTTTCGATTGGGGCCGTATCCACACTTGTTGAATTTCACACTTTTCCAGCCGGAAAATAATCAATTTCACACTATTAGGGTTCCTGAGCACTCCAGGAACACTTATATCGTTGCTGGTTTCTTCAGAGAAGCACTTTTCAGCACTTTTTTCCACACTTATTTTGCTTGTACTGGAGTTTGACGTTTACGCGTCCGCTCGGTTCAAGCGTCACTCTGCTACTGCAACTGACCACCCTCCGCGGTTTGGCAGCTTTCTCCATTAGGCTCAATGAAACACTTTATTCTTTGAGTCACATTTTATTTTTATT
>NW_026453984.1:0-14968 GCF_943734635.1 Anopheles cruzii
TGCTATCTGCTGGATGAAACAATGAATTGCGCGGGCTGGGCTCTGCACATCTTCCGTTATGTTGGTGTGGACTTTGACATAGTTTGCCGCTGACACGTTTATTGTTAATATTGGTCGCCTGGGCTTCGCCAATTGTCTAAAAAATTGTTTTGCCCCTGGCCTTGCTGGGTGCCTTCTTCGCTTTGTTGAGCTAGAAGGGCCCTTCCGTTGGGCGTTGATCTATTTTGGCCATTATTCTGTTGTCTGTCCGCGTACCTTTGCTGGTTCTGATGGTTTTCAGACCTAGGCGGCTGGTTCCCTTGGCTTCTATTCCTGTTGTTTTGGAAGCCTCTGCCGTTTCGGCTGTTTTGATTGGGCCCTTGGTACCTCGGGTTCGAAGATCGATTGCCCTGGTATCTGGAGTTTTGATACCTGTCTTGCTCGCGCCAATTTTGGTATCGATTACCCTGACCTCTGTTAAAGCGATTAGGGCGCTGATCAGTTTGCCTTGCGGCAAACACTTGTGGGTTTGCGTTGCTCGGTGACCTGATGTCATTTTCGATGACTTTCTGCACCGCATCACCGATCCTGGTGAATGTTCCTGCCTTGAGGATAATTTTTGTTTCGGCATTCTTTGTGCCGCCTATGAGGGTTTCGATTCCCTTTTTCGTGGCTAAACTATGTGCTTTCTCGCTAGGGATTTTTTCTTTAATATACACGGCTTTCAATTGTGCCGTCAATTGTTCAATTTCGCTGCAGAATTTCTCCGTTGTGTCCTTTTGCTTGAGGGCTTGGAGCTTGGTTACTAGACTGTCGGAGGTCGTCTTCGATTCGCAATGCTTCCTCAGCGTATCTAACAGACTCTTGAGGTCAATTGCATCGGCCACGACTTGCCTAGCAATGCCTGATAGTCTGGTCTTTACCAAGCGGAACACTGTACCCTGGGCTGTAATCTGCTGTTCCACTGTGGCGTTGGCGAACTCGTTCGACACTGTGTCGCTGAATAGAGCAACTGCGTCTAAGAACGCGTCTAAACTCTCAGGGGCACCATCGTATGGCTGTACGAGGGTGGTGCCCAACCTAATATCTACTTTAGCGGCCATTTTTGGTTTGGCTGCGATGATATTTTTAAATTTAACCGTCGCTAGTACCGCGTACGCTGCCACTCGGAAAATGGTTGGCTGCGGTTCCTCCCACCTTATTCTTATCGCGTTAATTATTTCTCCGTATATCCTACGGACTGTTCTAAGTACTGCTCTTTGAGTCCTTTCCTCGAGTGACTCAGCTAGGAGATTGATAGCATTATAGGCTTGTTCGCTTTCTTCTTTTGCTTTTCTTAAGGCAGCTTTTCCAATTATTTTATTCTCTCTTAGGTCACTTAGTAATTGGCTCAACTTGATGGTTAAAATGTCCATAAAAATATTTGCTTTTTATTCGTGTTAACAAATTTTTGTTCAGTTCACACTTTCATTTGACCCCTCTTAGATATAACCTTTCTGGTTCCGCTAGGCGAGTGCTTTTTAGTAGTTTAGGTTTAATTCCCTATCTTTTTGCGCACATTTCTTAAATATTGTTATTGTTCCCTTCTTAACTAGGGCAAGGGATTCTCTTTCTGGCGCCTTGATCATTCGGAGCATCAAGTTTTTTAACGCATATAGCTTCGCTTCTTGCTCCTTACCTTGATATATCCACTGCACGTAACGCCTCGTATAACGGATTCTGGTATACAGCCGCTGCTGCTTCCTGGTCGGGTGGTTTTCTTCGCAGTGGAGCTCTTCTTTCAACTCGTTGAGGACGTCGGAGGCCGCCTGGCGCTCTTCGGGGACTTCCAGTTCTTCGCTGCAGGTGTCGAATGCGTACGATGCGTTCATGGTTCTTCTCTGAACCTGCTACACTGGCACCTCTTGCTTTTATACTCCATATTTTGCACTGTGTGTGTCTTTTGCTGCTTATATTGTTCACTCACTGACCGTTTTTGGCAACGGGGAAAAATTTGTTGCTCTATATTTTCCACTGTTTGCTACTCAACATTCCTAACACTTGGGCGACTAATCAAAAAGCTTTTCGGGTTGCTTCGCGCCTAGCCTCCATAACCACATTCGGGTTTCTTCGTATTGGTTCACGAGGGCTACCAACAGGTCATGGACCAGTGTGGTTCTTAAAGTCGCGCGTGTTGCGGTTTCGTATAAGTCTTTTAGCAACACTGTTTTGGCAATTAGACGGGTGCTGCTCCACTTAATTTTTTGTTCGTACTGCACTTGTAGCTCGTTTCCTAGCACTTTTAACATTGATATTGCTTCATACACTAGTTCACGGTTTGCCATGTCCCAGTCGGCGGGATCCATGTTTTTTCAATCTTCGGGAATGTCTGGCAGTGGGTCGTTTATTACTTTGGCAACTCGTATGCCTTTAGTGCTTTACTGCGCGCGTATTTTTGCATCACATTAAATATTATTTTGAGCACTTTATGCGCCACGAGTAGGCATAGTATGACGAGAATAATATTTAGCTTTAGTTCATGCGCTTCGTGCTGTTCTGTGTGTATTTCTTGGTTCTGTATGATTACCAAATCATTTTCGCCATTCGCGTTGGCTTCCGATTTCGAACCTCCCTTACCCATTGCGGCAGGTAACACAAAACTGTTGGTCCGTTATTATTCACTTTTCTACGCAGTGTTTTTTTTCACTCTTCACTTCGGTCGCGTGTTGGTGTAAGTGAAACAGCGTTAGCGTCAAGTAACCGGCAACGAAGTGCGCACACGACCTACACCTCCTCCCTTTGAGTCCTGTCACGGTCGCCATGTCATATACGCTGGTCGACTTGCTCTTGCTGTCTCACCTGACCGTCGACACATCGTATAGTCGGTTCGGAAGTGGAGTGGTGTCGCACCGGAGTGTGTGTGTCCGGTGGATTAGGGGTGTCCGTTGGCGCCTCGATTGGGGCGCATTCTCGCGAACTGATGATGCTGACCGGACAGCTTGAGGGAAAGACACTTTGGGGTGTGTTTCCTCTACACGGTACACCTATGATGGGATAGCATAGAGCCTTACGGTGGGTCCGGGGCGTCTAGCTTCCTTGGGGAGTGAGAAGAGTAAAACTCGAAGTCGTTGGTTACGTCTCTGGATCACTTTCACTCGATACGTGAACGAACAATTTTGCTTCGGCAAGAAGGGTCCTTATTTCCTCTATTTTCCTCTGTTTAGTGGCAGGGATAAAATTTCGATGCCTTTTTAAACTTTGCAAGGTCTTATTGAGAATATCGCCTGCCGCAAGGAATCGTTCCATAGGGCATTGAAATTATGCTCTACTTTTGGTAAAAAAAAAAAAACCAAATAAAAAAACTTTAAAACTTTAACAATTAAACTTGTCAAAAAAAAAAAAAAAAAATTAAAATATGGGATCGCAACTACTCATCGTATTTCGCCGGTCCGGCGCTATCCGGGGGCGGACGTCATGTCAGGCGGCCTCCGCAGCAAAACGGCGTCGGCAGCGAACTCGCAGCGGCAACGGCAGCGGCGACGGCGACGATGTCGATGACGGTAACGCTGACGAAAATGATGACGACTACGACGACGACTACGATGACGATTCCTTGTTGCTCTCTGCGATCTCTGGAATGCGCCTCCACCAGCGACGGTCACACCGCTAGGGTTTCCATATCGCGCCACACCGCATCAAACGCCAAAAGTGCAGCGCCTTCCCGTGCCACACACACTACGCCAGCCTTGTCCTTTACACCTTGTCCAGCGCATTTCCGTGCAACACACAGCCTTGTCCTTTACACCTTGTCCAGTGCATCCGTGGACTTGCACGCTTTTTCGAAAGCGCGCTTAGTTACACGTTTGTGGTACCAACGGTACACACTAAAAGCTAGCTGTAGGATTACTACCGCTAGGATCGCGTTTAACTTAAGGTCGTGACTGATGTGGAACTCAGTGTGCACGCCTTGATTGTTTATAATGGTGATGTCGTGGTCACCTTTTACGTTCGCCTCGGGCTTGGAGTTGGGTCTTCCCATTTTGCCTGCGGACACTAGAACAGAAGGTCACCAAGCTCAACTAACACAGACTCGTAGTCACAACATTAGTTGTGACATTAGTTCACAGGCGTAATCACACACCACAACATCACACCACACACACACGGGCACAGGACTAGTCCCAGATTTCTTCCCAAATTTCGTCTAAGTTTGCCTGTTCTTTTTGTTTTTCTATCAACGCGGCGGTTTCTCTCTTTTTTTCTTCCTCCAATGTGTCCCGCATTAGCTGTTGCTTCAATTGCTCGATTTCGGCGAGCACCGCTTCTCTGTCTGTGAAAATACTTCTGTAGATGTACTCGGCAAGCCACTTTCCGAACAGAAACAGTTGGCTGTCCATGGTTGTTAGGCTTTGCAGCGCGCGGCTGCTCCAACCTGCTAAGGCCCAAAGGCTACAAGCACGTGCGCAAGGTGGGAAACGGCACCAATAGGGTTGTTCGCAACCGCAAATGAGGCAGCAACAGCAGCAACAGTAGGGCTCGAGCGACAGCGAGCCCAAAAATGGCATGACGGCACTTGTCGTGTCCGTAACACACACACACACACATACGCGCGCACGCACGCACGCACGCACGATGATTACTCGACCAGCTCCGCTGGGTTCGAGTGCGGTAGCACTGGGTAACACTTCACACTTTCTCCAGGGGTCCTACTCGGATCTGGCAGGATCGCCATGTGATAAGTTTTCCTATCCTTCACTAGTGGGAATCATAAAAGAAACACTTTATGATCTATTTTAATTATTATTTATTTCTGCCCGCGGGGGCAGGAGCTTAGTTGCTCGGACCTTCAGTCCGGTCCGTGTTTCGCTTAAGACTAACATTGGTCGTTTCTTACGATTAGTTCCTAACTGTCTCAAGCGCGACGCGGCTTGTAGCAGACAGCCGCGTCAGCGTTTCTTGGACGTAAACTATTCTCACGGTGGTGGCTTACCGGGCGCGCATTCCAGAGACGCGCAGACACGCGCAGACAACCCGAGCGTTCTCAGGCTTCCGTTCTTTCCGTTGGTCACGTTATGCTAACGTTAGCATAACGTGCACTCTGGATAGCGCGCGCTAGTTGCAACAATGTTGCAACTAAAAATGGTTGGTCGGTTCCACCACATGATCATTGTCAAAATTGTTACTTTATTTATACTGATCTTTTAGTGCGTTCCCGGGGTCTGCGTTTCTTGTAGGTTAATTAGTGTTTACAAATGGGTGATCTGTTTTTACTTGCGACTGCTCGGGTTGCAGTTTGGTACATGTTTATAGTTTCGATGGCTCGGGTTGCAGATTGGTACATGTTTTTAGTTTCGATTGCTTGGGTTGTCGTTTCATGTTTTTAGTTTCAGTTGCTTGGGTTGTCGTTTGGTTTTTCCGCACGGCTCTGGCCGGGCGGTGTTTTTGTTGCGCGCTCGGTACATGTTTTGTAAATATTTGGGTTTCTGTTTTCTGTCTTGCAACTTTGTCTTTTTCCGCCGAAAGCTGGCCCGCTTGACTTTGGGTCTGCTTTCGGGTCTCTACCTGACTCGGGCCGTTGCGTCGGCGCCTATGGCTATGCAACTGTTTCCCTTTCTGCTGTCTGGTATGCAATTGCGTGCTTGACATATTAGAATGAATTATGGCTTCTCGGTGTGACTTTGTATGTAAGTGTTCATGCAACGGTTTCTTTGGAATGCGCTATGGTTTCCAGATGTGTAACCTGTTCAAACTGTTTAGCAGATCGGCTGGATCTGCTACAAAATAATTTTGCTTCCAACAGAAGGTTCTTGATTTCTGCTATTTTCCTTTGGCTTGTGGCAGGGGTGAATGTTCGAAATCTTTTTAAACTCTGCAGGGTCTTATTTAAAATATCGCCCGCTGCAAGGAACCGTTCCATAAGGAGATTATGCTCTCCTTTAAGTTAAATATCCATGGGCCCAAGCTGGGTGGTTTAGCACAAACGTGTGCTAAATCTGCTACGGGGGCCCACCGCGACTGACAACGCGTGTCAGTCGCGGTGGTAACGGCGGTAACGGTCAGCCGTCAGCGTAAGTGTCATTGCGGACACGCGGTGACCGGATACCGTCTGTGATAAGGCCCGGGTGAGTGCCGAGTGCCCTGCGTGGGTGACTCGGGACTCACCCACGATCGACGCCGATACCGATCGGCAGTGTTCTTCTCGCGACCGTTCGAGGGTCTACGTGCGAAACCTCGACGGTCGGATAATATTAGAATATTAGAATAGTATAATTGTTAGAATAAACGTGACGTTGCTTTCGTGCAAAAATACTGGGGATAAGGTTCCGTCCGTTCACGAGTCCAGGAAAAAAAAAATCGTTATGCTAACACTGACATTACAACATTATAAAACGCTGACATTATAAAAGGCTATCAGGAAATTAAAAAAAAATATATAGAAAAACCTAATCCCACATAAATTTTTAACCGTGGTAAACGCTCGTTAAACTACTCATCGCATTTCGCCGGTCCGGCGGTATCAGGGGTGGACGCTCCATCAGGCAGCCCGACAGCGAACTCAAAACGGCGACGGCGGCCTCGCCTCGTTACCCGCTTGTGGTACCATTGGTACACACTGAAAGCTAGCTGTAGGACCACTATCGCTAGGATCACATTCAACTTAAAGTCGTGACTAACGTGGAATTCGGTGTGCACGCCTAGATTGTTTATTATGGTGATGTCATGGTCACCTTTTACGTCGGTGGCGACCTTTGAGTGTGGTCGTCCCATTTTGATGGGCAAGGTTGGTTATTCACCAAAACCTGAAGGGGTCACTACACAAACTTGAAGGGTCACTCCTGGCAGGATCGCCATGTAATATGTGTACACTTTGTTGTTCTTAGTTTCGGAAGGTGTTTTATTTGATAACTGGAAGTTGGAGCTGCCCGTCGGGGCAGGAGCTAATGCACGGACGTTTTGTCCGGTTCGGATCTTGCTTAAGACTCACTCTTACAATTAGTTCTAAAACTGTCTCAAGCGCGACGCGGCTTGTCGCAGACAGCCGCGTCAGCGGTTTCTTGGAGCTAAAACTATTCTCACGGTGGTGGCTTACCGAGCGCGCATTCCAGAGACGCGCAGACACGCGCAGCCCAGAGTAGTGCGCACTTTCCGTAGGTCACGTTATGCTAATGCTAGCATAACGTGAGCTCGCAACTAGCGCGCGCTAGTTGCAACAATGTTGCAACCGAAAAGGACTACGAGCCCTGCGCGTGTCTTCCTGGAAACGGTCGGCATGGTTCCACCACAGTATTCGTACTTTTCTTTCGCTGTTGCTGATCCATACCAAAAAACTACATATGCTTTCCTTTTTGGGCTTTGTTGGCCCTTTTATTTTTTATTATTGATCAAATTATTAATTATGAGGGTGTGGGAATTCCTTTATTCCCACATCTCGATGTCCTCCCACGATGGGAGGACATCCTCGTCCTCGTCGTCAGTCTCCTCGGTGAGGTCGAGGAAGTACCTTTTGTAGTCTCCTTCTGACATCAGCCTGGCTAGGAGAAACCGGACGTCCCATGACGTCCGCGGATCCTCCAATATGGCGTCCCTGCGCCCTCTTAGGATGATGGCCGCCTTCTCGACGGCGGCCAGTAGCCGTGCTTCCACATAGGTGTGGAACAGTTGCCACTGTGTACGGATGAATTCCATTCGTACTGAAGCTAGCTGGCTGGTTGGCTGCCTGGATGGCTGGACGACGGCTGGTCGGGTTTGCTGGCCGGTTGGCTGGGTTGACTGGAGCTGGATACGATATGGCTGGACGACGGCTGATCGGCTGCCCGGATACGATACGGCTGGACGACGGCTGGTCGGGTTAGCTGGCCGGTTGGCTGGGTTGGCTGGAGCTGGATACGATATGGCTGGACGACGGCTGAAGTTGACTGAATGAATTTGTGGGTCGGCCGGTCTAATTATTTATACCCAATTTCCGTACGCATTTTGCCTTTCCTCCTTCCCGTGGTGTTCCCTTGGGCTTCAGTTCCTTTTCCTATTAGTTGCAATAATTTTTTTCCTTCTGGTACGGTGGTGGCGCATGCAGTTCCCAGGCGTCAATAGCATAGTTTCGAGGCGTTTTTTGGTGCACTTCTGGCGCATGTGCATTGGTGCGCCGGCGTAGCGTCGGATTGCCGGATGCTCGTGGCCGGGATCGCCTGCGCTGCCGCGTCGGAGTGCCTGCGCGTGTTGGACGTAGCGTCAGGTTGCCGTGTGACTGTGGCCGGGATCGTCTGCGCTGTCGCATTGGTGTCGCTGCGTTTTCGTTGTTGGGGCGAAGTTGCTGCCCGTGCGGGGTCTCTGTTTTCTTTTCTTGTTTATTTTTGTCGCAATAGGGCATCTTGTTGCGATTCCGTGGTGTGCACCGGCCGCTAATGGCTGGCAAGCTGAGAGGTAACTCGATTTGATCGCCGGGCCCACCCCTTTTTCGTTCTCTTCTTCATATCTTAACTTAGTGCTTCTGCAAATATCTTCGCTTTCGCTACCGTGGCTTTTGTCATTGGCGCCTGTTCTGATTTATCGTATCCGCACCCAACTTGGAGTGAGGGGGCATTTCCTTTTGGTGCTCTTTTCCTTCTTTGTTTCCTCTTCGGCCAATGTTATAGATTTGGCTTCCTCGGTTTCTTCATTTCCCTGCGTGTTTGTTTGTGGGTCGCGGTTTATGTTCTCGGCTGTTTGGGTGGCTGGGCTCTTGTGTTCTATATGATCTGGCTTCTGAGCTTCAATTTCGGTAGCGTTTGATGATGTGACCTTGTGTTTTCGGGGTTTCTTCTTTTTAGGCTCGTTAGTGGGGGAGGGTTGGTTACTTGGCTCGATTTCTTGTACTATGATTGTAGGAGGATTGGTTCCTTCTTTTATCTGTTGAGGGCAGCAGGTGAATTTCCCTCTTAGCCCCAATATTGTCAGAAGTATGAGGCCCGAAATGGCCATCAGAGAGGTGGTGGTTAGCCACGGATTCTCTAGTGGGATGTATATTAGGTTTGTTAAGGGAGTTCTCTCCTTTTCGAGCTGTCGGACTTCGACGCCTATTAGCTGCTCAAGTTGATGTGGCGTGATTTTCGTCGATAGAAGATCATTGGACAGTTCAGATCGGTTGGAGTTCTGCGTGGTAATCATGTAGCGTATTTGCAGCGTTTGCGGAGTTTTGCAACCTGCTGGGAGAATGAAATGGGCTCGTTCCGGGTGGAGCAGGCTCTTAGGCGGCGCACGCATACTATGCAGTCCCCGGCGCGCGTCGCTGCGCCTCATTTCATCCTTATTTCTCGATTGGAAGACGTTGCAGAAGACTTCTTGGTGACGTATCCGATCAGCTTCCCCTTTCGTTTCCCGTTACTACTACTTTCCAAATGATCGGCTTCCCGGTGACGTATTCGTTCAGTTTCCCTGCACACCTTACGTTACTCCTCCGTTTCCCGGTGTCGTATCCGATTGGCTTCCCTTCTACGCTTCCCGTTGGATACATGTCAAAACTCGCATCCCCTGAGTTTGGCTCAAATTGCTTGAAAATTCTCCGAGCTTCGCTTAAATTAACCCAGATTTTGTATTGTAACCCCCGTTTGTAAAGAGGGGAGGGGTTTCAAACGTTCACCCGAACATTTCCTCTTTCTCAAGACTCCCATCTGCCGAATTTGCAAAACACTGTGCAAATCTTCACGTGGATTGGTTCAGTAGTTTCGGAGAAAATGCGGTACAGACGGGTGACAAACAACCATTTTTACATTTCTATATGTATTTATTATTTTGTTTTTTTTATTTGCTAATTGTGGCTAATAAGACTAAGTGGCTATCGAAGTCAATCCCAGACCTCGTCGTTGAGCGTGCCCGGATTCTCCGGGGCCTCCTCGTCCTCCTCGAGGGTTTCCTCTTCGCCGTCTATGATGAGACGGCGGTAATCGCCGTCTGACATCAGGCGCGCGATGAGGAAACGTGTTGCCCAGTCGGTGGATGAGTCCATTAGTAGGACCCATCGTCGTCGTCTTAAGGTCCGCGCCAGGGACTCGATGGCCCTGAGGAGCCATCCTTCGGCGCGGACCCTGGCTCCAAGTGCTGCCTCCCGGAACATGGCGCCTGGCTCAGGTGCGCGTCAGGTCTTCTTGGCTGTGACTGCTGTGGTTCTTCAGGCGGCTGAGGGCGGCGGGGCGCGTCAGGTCTTCTTGCTGCGGGCGGTGAGCTGAGCGGTTGGCAGTTGAATGATTATCGGATGACCGTTCCTTCATTTTTATATCCAATTTTTCTTAAACAATTCTTCCATTGCTTCCGGGGTGCTGGTGCGCTGCTAAGGGTTTTTTTTCTTCTATCGGCCCACATTCTGGGTTTTTTGTATCTGTGTCATCGGTGCCAAAACCTCTTATTGTTTGAATTCTTCTGGGTCGGTTGCAGTTTTGCGCCTGGTCCGTTTCCAAGTGTTTTACTTTTCCCCATTGGCCCGGGGCACGCGCTCGTGTGCACGCGAAGTTTGCTGGCTCTGCAGTTACTTCGGCTGCGCACCTTCAGGGGCGATCGTGTGTCCGGCGGCGCTTCAGTCCCTTGCGGGTCGTATTGTGATTTCGCAAAAAAAAAGCCTGCGATAGCCTGTTTGCCTGCGCGACCCGTTGGTGCCCCTCAAATCGGCTGTGGTTTGTTTGGCTATCGCGTTCTCGCTCGCGGTGTTGTTTTCAAGTCCCGTCGTCTACTTTGGTTCTCTGTTTTATTTTTACAATTAGTCTTGGCCTTGTTTCCCTTTTGATAATAGCTCCACGCGATGTTTGTCCCAAAAATCGTATTTATCTAACTCTTACCCAACTCGGAGTGAGGGGGCGTTTTCTTTTTGGTTTGTTTGCGGTCTGTGGTTCCATCTTGGGTACTGGTGTATCTTTCGAACTCTTGAGTTCTAATTCCTCTTCTGTCGGATTTTGGTGACCTGCCCTTTTTCTTTCCTCTTCGACTTGCGCTGTGACCGTGTATTCGCGGGGTTCGCGTTGGCTATGTGGGCTGGGGTGGGGTGCGTAATTTCCCAACTCGATCTCGTGGCTTGGGGCTATCTGTGGGTTATTTTTCCCTATTATTTGGCGGGGGCAGCAGCTGATTTTTCCTCGAAGGCCCATATTATCAGTTACTTCGGCTGCGCACCTTCAGGGGCGATCGTGTGTCCGGCGGCGCTTCAGTCCCTTGCGGGTCGTATTGTGATTTCGCAAAAAAAAGCCTGCGATAGCCTGTTTGCCTGCGCGACCCGTTGGTGCCCCTCAAATCGGCTGTGGTTTGTTTGGCTATCGCGTTCTCGCTCGCGGTGTTGTTTTCAAGTCCCGTCGTCTACTTTGGTTCTCTGTTTTATTTTTACCTTAGTCTTGGCCTTGTTTCCCTTTTGATAATAGCTCCACGCGATGTTTGTCCCAAAAATCGTATTTATCTAACTCTTACCCAACTCGGAGTGAGGGGGCGTTTTCTTTTTGGTTTGTTTGCGGTCTGTGGTTCCATCTTGGGTACTGGTGTATCTTTCGAACTCTTGAGTTCTAATTCCTCTTCTGTCGGATTTTGGTGACCTGCCCTTTTTCTTTCCTCTTCGACTTGCGCTGTGACCGTGTATTCGCGGGGTTCGCGTTGGCTATGTGGGCTGGGGTGGGGTGCGTAATTTCCCAACTCGATCTCGTGGCTTGGGGCTATCTGTGGGTTATTTTTCCCTATTATTTGGCGGGGGCAGCAGCTGATTTTTCCTCGAAGGCCCAATATTATTACGAGCACAATCCCTGAGATAGCTATTAATGAGGTGGTGGTTAACCAAGGGTTATCTAATGGTATGTATTTTAGGTTTGCTAGCGGAGTTCTCTCTTTTTCGAGTTGTCGTACTTCGACACCTATATCGAATATCTGTTTCGGGTTTAAGAATGAATATGAGCTGTGGTTCATTATGGGAATTTTATGGTAGGTGGCCTGGTCTAGTGTGAAGTTTGCAAGTTGTAATTCTACGTACCCCGGTGTTAGCTCTATGTTTGTATCTTCGTCGTCGTAATATGAAATTGTAACATGGGGGGTGCTCAAGGTCGTATTTGGGGTTATGCGCATGATGCCCGCACCGATGATGGACAATTTGCTCACATCGTTCCCTCTCTGTATGGTCACTTCAGTCTTATTCGGGGTCGGGCTTATAATTATGAGTCCAAAATACGAACTAACTTTATTGCTTACTTTTTTACCTTTCGATTTCTTACTTCTAAACCGATTTCTTACTTCTAAACCGATTTCTGACTTCTACCTATCGAACCTAACCTATTGGGGGGGCCTGGTCTGGTTTTGTCGTTGTTTGTCTGCACTGGCGAATAATTGCTGACGCACCGAACTGGCCGTTGACCGCTGCGCTGCTATCGTGGGAACATCGGTGCGGCGGATGTGATCCGTGGCACGTGTACGGGATATGGTTTCGTCGTAGGTACGAGTCGTAGGTTCGGGTGTGTAACTATATATATATTTTTCTCATGTTTTCCCTTTTTCGATACCAGTTCCATCCTTCTCCCCCACCATCTTGGTTTCTTTCTTAGCCGGCTTCTCGGGCTCCGGCAGCCAAGGATCATCCTCTGGGCGGTTAAAACACCGCTCCCACTCCGGGCCGCTCATCCATCTTGCAATTGCAAGGCGGGTGTCCCAGGTGGTGTTTTTGTGTTCTACGATGACTCGTTGACGTCGTTGGAGGCGACGGAGTGTCACCTCCAACCACCGGATGGTTCGCCCCTCCACGTGGGCGCACACTAGCTGGAGGGCGTTAATGATCCCGTTGATCATCATTGGTGTCGGTTATTGGGCTGGAGGTTAGCTGAGCCGGGGCGTCTGGGCTGGCGGTGAGCTGTAGCGTCACTTTAACCACTGTAGCTTTCTTGGTTATGCTTCGAATTACATCAAATTTTGACACACCTCATCTGACACACACACCTCACTTTCGAACCCTGGTATATGAATTGCATTATTAGCGCCATCTCTATGGTAGTCCTGGGACTTTTTGAACGATGTGATAAGAACTCGTTTGTCTTTATAGTACAAAAGAAGAGTTCTCTTTATATCTTGCCAACCGCATCCTATGTTATTCGCATTTAAAACGTCGGCTGCTTCTCCGATAATCTTTCGCCGTATGGTACGTTCTAAGAGGGCGAACTGTGGAGAATTTGCTGGCAACCCTCTGTACATTTAAAAAAATTCGTACACTTCCGTAAACCAGTTCAAGTTCTGTTCCAGTTCCACTAGGTTCTGAGTCCAAAATCGATCGTTATTTTTGAGTGCTTTTGCACGGACCTACCTTGCGGTCTAAGGATCCTGCAAAGCTTTCCAATGTGGAAAACACTTACTTCTTTTCACGATCGGGCGGACTGACGAACCTAAGACTCGAAATGATGTTTAAACGTCGAAGGTTTCAACTTAACAATCAGCACGCGACGGTGTTCCGTCAACTTTATTAATATATATAGACTTACAATAAATTGGGTTGCCCCCTCAGTGGACGCATTCCTTATTACTTTTATCCTATTCTCTCACGCTTCTCTGTTGCGACGTTTCGCCTACTCGGTTTTCCGGGTTGACCGTTTTCCCCGGCCGTTTAAATGTTCTCATTACGTTTGACCTAGTCGCGTTTCAGGTGCCAACCGCGGTTCCTATTGCCGGAGCGTCGAAAATAAGACGTATAAACAAATAGACATCGCACCAACGTAACAATAAAATGAATGACGTGAAAGTAGTGTTTGATAGTTAGTTTTAAGCTGTTTCTTATTTTCGTCAAGTAAATTTGAGCATCGGCAAGCATTTCTCGATAAGTATTCCCTTTAAAATAGTGGAGGTACACTGCATTTTTTTCATTTTTTTAGCCGACTAGTGTCATCCTGCCATTGAATGCCAGCAACGCAGCGACGACGTAGCGAACGCGGATCGAAAACACAGCGCAGAGCCAAGCAATTGTCATATAAGACCAAATTCTGCGATAAAAAAAATTAATTTTTCGTTCGGACAGCGAAACCAGCGAATTATAAAATTGCGATGCGGCGGATGCTAAGATAGGCGATAAGAGTTTCGGATGAACTGCTGAGTGAGAGAGAACAGCCATTGGGTTTTCAATTGTACATGTCATTTATTTATTAATTAATTTATTCCCTAATCCCACAATTCGTCATCGAGTGTGCCCGGATTCACCGGGGCACACTCATCTTCCTCAAAAACCTCCTCCTCGCCGTCTACAATGAGACGGCGGTAGTCGCCGTCTGACATCAGACGGGCGACTTGGTATCGGGTGCCCCAATCCGTCGATGGGTCCATCAATAGGGCCCATCGACGTTTCCTAAGCGTCCTTGCTAAGGACTCGATGGCTCCTAAGAGCCACCCTTCGATGAAAACCCGTGTTCCGAGCATTGCCTCTCTGAACATGTTGACTCGTCTGCACGAGGGGTTGCACGGACGGCGGCTGCGGATGGCGGCTGCGGATGGTGGCTGCGGGCGGCTGGGGCGGCGCGGGTGGCGGCTGCGGATGGCGGCTGCGGGCGGCTGGGGCGGCGCGGATGGCGGCTGAGGGCGGCTGGGGCGGCGCGGATGGCGGCTGAGGGCGGCTGGGGCGGTGCGGGTGGCGGCTGCGGATGGCGGCTGCGGACGGCTGGGGCGGCGCGGATGGCTTCCGGGTGCTGGTCTTCAGTGGAATGATTATCGGATGACCATTCCTTCGCTTTTATACCCAATTTTGCTTAAACAATTCTTCCATTGCTTCCGTGGTGCTGGTGCGCTGCAAAGGTTTTTTTTTTCTTTTTTCTCTATCGGCTTGAGGATACTACTGGAACAGATGTGTCCTCAAGTGGATTGCAGGACTATTAGGCGCGCTATGTCTTAACTTTTTTGGCTTCTTTACATGTTCTTTGATACATGGGTTCTTATTAGGACGTGTGTCTGAGTTGGGCGTGTATCTGAGTTGGCGTACAATTTAACTTTTCTTATTTGTATAACTGCTATCTCCTAGTTGATTCTGGCACCTCCATTTTCCGTG
>NW_026453984.1:15468-17794 GCF_943734635.1 Anopheles cruzii
GTATAACTGCTATCTCCTAGTTGATTCTGGCACCTCCATTTTCCGTGGCGTTGCCTGTCTTCTTCTTTCTCGCACGGTTCCGACCTTGCTGTAAATCATAATGCTATGTTCGTTTTTACTACTATACCGGTTACATCTTTGACCTTGTTCTTTTACATTGTCCCTGGCTGCATGGCTGTCTATCCTTTCAGTTACAATTTTCGCTCTGTTAGTTAGGTTAGTATTCGTGCTTAGTCATAATTCGCAATCTTCCTTTTAACGAGTTATTTCCAGTTGTCCCCCTCATGGGTACATTATTATTTCTCTTGAATCTTTGTACTCTTCCTTCGTCTTCACTTTATTATTTTTCTCCACACTGTTAGCCTAGTGTCGTTTAAGTGGACTGGGATCGATTATGACGTTGGTTCCGTTCAAGGTTAAAATCCGACAATTCCCGACAGCTACCGGCCTAACTTCTGTCGTGTTTCGCATCCTACTTGGTTCAGCGTTCCGTTAGTTCTCCCTTCTAGTTCCTGTTCTATTTCTCTCCTTGCGGTATTATGCCTCGCGATTCATTTATCTGTGGTTGATTCTTCTCTGCCACGCATTCACTGTCTTTGTTGTAGACCACGAGCTGGTGCAGTGAATGTTGGATTTTAAGAATGACCTATTCATGTGCTAACTTTCTGAGTTTCCCTTGTTTTCTCTTCGTACTTTCTTGCTATCCGTTTTCTAAGCTCCCAAGTTAATTTCGCTTGTGTTTCGCGTACATTTTTCCTTTTCTCTTGCAACTACTAATGTTATTCTCGTATCTCTGGCATCTCTGGTTTTTCTTGCATAAAATTCTTATCAATTGTAAAAGTTTCCTTTCTTCAATTTTCTCTTTCTCTCCTTTATGGCGTTCGTGTTATCATTTTCTGTCTATCTTTGACTCATACGTCTAATTCTCTGATTTCTCTGACCCGGCTGGCCGCCATGTCCGTTCTCTCGTTTTTCATCCTTTTCTTTCCATGTATACTATTCTCATAAAACACTGCTTTCCCTTCCGCCTACAACTCTTGCATTCTGATGGGTGAATTCGGAAAATCTGGATCTCTTTATAGTGTCGGTCTATGGGATCGAGTTCCGACTAAACTTGATCACATAGCTATAATAAGTTCCCTATCTTGCTATTCGACCCCCTTCGTGGAAGCTAGCTGCTCTTTCGTTTCTTTTTCCGCCTGCACGATTTGGTTAGAAAACGTGTTTCGTTTTCTATAACATTTTCCCGTTTTTTTCTCTCTTCTCTATCTCTTTATCTCTTTATCGCGTTATCTCTATCTCTTGCTACCCCTTTTTTTTCTCATGCGCTTTCTCATGGAATCACATCACAATTATTTTTTTTCTCAACTGTCCAAAACACGGTTCTGTTGCTATCTCTTTCTCCTTTTATCTCCTGTCTAGCTCGTCTTCGTTTGCTACGCTATTTATCGCGGCCCTCTTAGAACTGTTCTTTCATTTCTTTCCGTGTCATCGTTTTCCCGCCCTCTGCGGTCGCTTCTTCCCGGGATCGGTTGTCACTCAACCGGCCAGGGTTTCGATTCCCGATAAAGCGGGGATAACAATCCCGCTCGTAAAATTAGTGTTACAGAAAAGGAGCACCAGAGATTAACATTGCCTCTGGTGCTGGCCAAAACTGCGCAGCGGTTATAGCCCCAAAGAGGAAAATAGAGCGGTTGCTAACGCTCGTCGCTGTTACGCGGTAGCCTTAAATTTCGGATCCTGGACGACTGATATCCGGGGAATCTGTGGCGGTGCTGTTGAGGCCGCCTAACGCGAAGAAGGGTGGAGAGAAGGAGATGTTTCCACTTTCTTTCAGTCGTCTGTCTAAGTGAGCTAAACGGTGTTAAATTTCTATTTTCTTTTATTTATTCGTTTTTTTTTTCTTATTGGAAGGGGCTGTCGGCGTCAATCCCACTTCTCGACGCATTCCCACTTTAGGTCCGGATGTTCCTGTTCCTGGATCTCCTTTATTAATTCGTACTGTTCGTCCGCGAGAATGCTCATCATTCCCCGGTTCTTTAGCGTTCCCCGTCTCCACTTGTCGTATGCTGCCAGTACCTCGCTAGGAACTGGCAGCAGGTTCTCCGTAGCCAGCTTGAAAATCCCCGCTAGGACTTCCAGGATGTCCCGGTCGCTCGGGGAGATGTATGCGTACATGCTGGGTCTTCTCGGCTGCGGCTGCTGGGCGGGCGGAGCACGTCAGGTCTTCTCGGGTGGCTGCTGGGCGGGCGGGGCACGTCAGGTCTTCTCGGGCGGCGGGTGAATGGTTATCGGATGCCCATTCCTTCATATTTTATACTCAACT
>NW_026453985.1:0-17791 GCF_943734635.1 Anopheles cruzii
CCAGGCTAAGTGCAGGCTTCTGTGCACGTACAGCCATTAAAGAAGAATGAAACACCGTATATGTATATTGCTGACGATAGGAGTAAACTTTGCTTGTCGCTCCATCTGGATGACACTGTTGCGATGCAACTGCTATTTTTGCTTGTTCAATTTAATTTGACCAGATAAGTTTTAGATTTATTGATTGATAGATTGATAGATTCATCATCAAACGGCATGGGGGGTTACTTGCCTACCCTTTTGTCTGCATTTTTGAGCTCTCCATCAAGCAATGCACTTTCTCCACTATCTAGAAGTCATCCTGGATGATACCGATATATAAGAAGGATGATAAAACTAAAGTTGAGAACTATCGAGGGGTGACTTCTCTTTATGCCTGCTCAAAAGTGTTCGAATCTGTGATGAACTACAGCTCAAGAATTATTAGTAGCCGACAACATGGGTTTTTCCCTAAGAGGTCAGTTAGCACAAACTTGCTAGAGTTCGTGTCAATGTGTCACAGTTCGTTCGCAAATGGGTCTCAAATGGATATCATCTATACCGATCTAAAGTAAGCATTCGATCGTGTCAATATTAAAATACTACTGGCTAAGCTTGAACGAATTGGGATAGAAAGGCATTTAATTGCATGGTTCCAATAGTATTTGACCGGCCGGCTATATCGGGTCAATTTAGAAGGTCTTATCTCTAGAGAGTTCGCGAGCACGTCTGGAGTACCACAAGGCAGTAACCTGGGCCCACTCCTTTTCTCGCTATACATTAACGACTTAGTTTCTGTGATACCTAATGACGCTTGTTTGATGTACGCCGACGACGTCGGACTGTATATGCTTGTCTTCACTATATCCGACTGTGCAGCGCTGCAAAGAACATGTGATAACTTCTGCGACTGGTGTGAGCTACATGTTCTCTGTATTGCTGTTGATAAGTGCCGTTCAGTAACATACTTTAGGGCTAATAGGACTATCTCTTACTCGTATTGTCTGTTAAACTCGCCAATCCAACGCTGTAACAAGATGCGCGATCTAGGTGTTTTATTAGACAGTAAATTAAATTTTAACGCACATTTCAAGCAAACTGTTAACCAGGCGCAACGAATGTTAGGTTTTATACTTAAGTTGCCCAAGGGGTTTAGTGATCCGACATGTTTTAAAGCTCTATATGCATCGTTTATCGGCAAGACATACACATACTGACAACGACCCAATGACTAATGTTATGCGTAGTTTTAATACCAACGCTGTAACAAGATGCGCGTTCTAGGTGTTTTATTAGACAGTAAATTAAATTTTAACGCACATTTCAAGCAAACTGTTAACCAGGCGCAACGTATGTTAGGTTTTATACTTAAGTTGCCCAAGAAGTTTAGTGATCCGACATGTTTTAAAGCTCTATATGCATCGTTTGTCCGACCCGTTCTGGAAGCTAACTGCGTTCTATGTTGCCCCACCACTGTTTTGTGGAAGAACAAGTTTGAAGCCGTTCAACGTATATTTACTAGGGTTGCTCTAAGGTCTTTTTCCCGTACCGTGTCCTTTCATCTTGACTACAAAACTCGATGTTTACTGTTAGGACTGCAACCACTTCGTTTTAAGCGCAAAATGGCCCAAAGTGTATTTGTGACTAAGCTGCTGAAAGGGATATAGACGCCGCGGAGCTATTTTCCCGCATTAATATATACGCTCCTTCCAGACCATGGAGAAATCGGGAGTTTCTTGCACCGCAACCGGCAAGACATACTGACAACGACCCAATGACTAATGTTATGCGTAGTTTTAATAGCTATTACAGTTTATTTGACTTTAATATGTCTGTTGCTAGCTTTAAAAACAATGTAATCATGTCCGCTCCTAGTTTATAAGCTCTTAATGTTAAGGCCACTCATAGGGCCAAACATTCTTTCTTGAAATAAATAAATAAATTACAGGAATTTGGCAATGGCTATCTTCTCCTCTTATAAGCTTCGTAAGGTGGTTTTAGTTTAGCGATAGCCTTTAGGTCCAATTTTCTTTCAGTGTTCGTTTCTGTTCCTGGCTCTTTTTGCATTATGTTCCTTTTTTAAAGTTTTTTTTTTAATCTTAGAAGAACGGACTGGGCCGTATTTATTTTTTTATAGTTGTCGCGAATACATATTTTGAATCACTTGCTGTCATTTAGACGGTATTGTTTGGTCTTTTTATTTCTATCTTACTCTAGTTTTCGTTGCTGGATAGCACTATCATATTTGGTTATTTATCAAGGTTTCTCATGTAAGGTTCATATGAACATATTTCGGTTTAGTCTTTCAAATTTTATTGCCCAAAATCCAAATATTGTTCCAGTATCACGTGTGTCTTTTTGTCAATTTTGTTTTTATTTTCACATTCAATTTTTCGTTTGTTTCTTTGCACTTCATTGTACTTTCACTTAATTTAGTGCTTAGACGAAGTTACTAAACATTTTGTAGATATGCCACAAAAAACGCGAGATACGTGACGTGACGTCCAACTATGAATCCTCTTACAGTCGCAGTCAGGAAAGTTTCGAAACGCGTGTTTGGGAGTTACGAAGCCTATTACCTTCTTTCGGCTGCTACTTCGTACTACTACGTACTACTACTACGTTCAAATTCGACGTAATTCGATTCGGTCGAGGCGATGATTATCGTTTTCCTTCACAATGAGGCCAGAAGCCTAGAAGCCAAAATTGCTGGCACTTTGAGGGTTAGTGCTTGCAAAAGCCAAGACATGTACCATTTTGCCAGGTTAATGCTGTCAGAAGCCCTATTTTGCCTGTGGAATGCTGTTTCAAAATGCTGCTTCGTTTAGGTGTCTAGGCTCGGTTTCTGGGTGAAAGCAAACAATGTGTCTATGACATCCAAAACAATGTATAATTTGAAAACAGCGTGTAAATATTTAGTGTAGATACATTGTAGGGCATTTTGTACTGAAAATAACTTTCGCGATCAAAAGTGTACAGTAGTTAGTTTAATAGCCAAACGAGTGTTTACTTCGTGTTCTATCTACATGATCGTTACAAACGACGAGATAGAAACACATTTGGACGCAACATGGGACGAAAATTGTAGATCGAACATGTAATCACTTGAAAAAATACATACCCTAATCACGAACGCAAGGGATCGTAAAACCTGGAATAGGCATCAAACTTAGTAAGGCTCTATCACAACAGGGTCCAAATCACGCAACCATTAGAAAGGGACAAGGAAAAGTACTATATAAAGCGTAATTTTTATGTAAATAAACCAGTCATCGTTAGTTACCGTTAGCAACGGAAACCTTCAGTTTCGACATGTTCTTAACCTAGTAGAACCCACTAACTGAGATCCCTTCGGATATTGGCTTTGTACACCGCGTTGCACCACTCCGAGAGAATTATTTTGGCGGCCAATCTTCAAACGAGTACCAGTACTAGCACCATCTAGCCTGTCCGTCTGAAGCGGAATGGTTGTAGGTAATCAAGCAGGAACCGAAACCTGGAGGCGTTCGTGAAAACGCTAGGACCTGCGCTTCTTCTTGATTAATTTTTTTTCTCATTTTCCATTTCTCAATGTAAGTGTAGTTTCATTATATTGGATCGGGGAAAAAGAAATCCATTATTTTTGAGTGAATTTCAAAACATTATTTAAGTTGTTTCTGATGTTCCGATTTGCGTCAAATATGCACCGTTTTGTTGGAAAATTGGTTGCCTTTTTAAAGGTAGCTTCTATTGTAAGTCTTGGTCGTTATTAGCGAAAAACTCTAGCAAGCTATTTTCACAGTCTCTTTTTGATCTCACTTTCTTATCACTCAAGAAATTTTGCAATGTGCGAAAAAGGTGATAAGCGCTTGGTGCAAGGTCCAGACTATACTTCCAAATGCATTAAAACTTCCCCGGATTTAAACTTTCCCAGACTTTCAGGCGAGTCACTATAGACGTGTGTTACATTTCGTTGTCCTGATGGAACACAACACCTCTTCTGGTGGCCGATTCTGGCCCTTTTTGGTCAATCGTTATTTGCGAACGGTGCAGTTGTTGACAGTAGAGATCTGAGTTTTTACTTTTTTACCAACCCAATATTTTTCGGGTAATACTTGTTTTCGATTGAGCATGGTAAATGGTAAATTGGGTCAAGAACAATTGCGACATACAATTTGCGACTTTTTAATATTTATGTAGCTGCAACGGTAGATCGAAATAAACATGAACAGCGGATTATATGCTTTACAATGATAAAATCAATGTGTAGAGGACAACGAAGGGCTATACGCATCGCCACAACATCTTATGACTGGTTTTAAAGCTCGCTAGAGAAGAAAATTCGACGAGAAGCTCCAGGCACTGGTCAGAAGTTTCCGACTGTTTGCGAGACGTACTCGTACGTTCGGTCCAGACTAAGATCGCCTAGTTCACCGTCTTCAAGGAAGTGGGACTCGACGTGATGCTGAAAGTCGTTGAACGGTGCCTGGGCCGCGTACAGTTTACCACACATCGGGCACATTTTATCTAGACTGTTGGCGCGCAGCTTCTCCTGCAGTAGATCGAGGGTTCGGGAGCCGAGTGGTAGCTCGTCTGTTGCACTGCTGTCCATCATGCCGCCTGAAGTTTCCATAGGTTTGGGCTGTTGGTCATGGACGCCGTTGGTACGGGAAGCGCATGGTCGCCTTTCAGCCACATGCACGAGCTCACCCTCAGTCACTTCAACTGTAACATCTTTCATGATAGGCTTTTTTTCGGCAGAAGTCGTTTGTTGTTGGCGATGCTTGCAACGTCGACAAAGTTCTTAGAGAAAATCGTTACAAAAGGTAAGAAGACCGCGAAATATGATGCAGGAATATGGAGAATGGTAAGTAATTAAAGGTTCTGCTTACCCTTTTTCAACTGCAGTTGATTGAGGACGCTTTTCAGGCCAAGCTGTTGTCGGGTGACTTCGAGTTGCATCGCCAGCAGCCCGTCAGTGTAGTGGCGCAAGTCGGGGTTCGCTTCAAGTGCCACTTCAAGCAGTTCCTCGCTCTGCGAACCAGTGAGCCCCAATGACGGCAGTTCATTGCCGGTATTGTACCCATCTTTCTCAAGAAACTCGCATGCATTGAGCAGCGAAACGTCTTCCAGGTTTAGCAGTTGTTCGTCCATGGTACTGTGCGGCAAGCGTGCACGTAGTTTCGGGTTTGGAGCGTTTTTAGTAAAAGTTCGCGAGCGAATAAGGTTCTGTGCCGGAGTCCCGGGCGAAGCACCGGCTGGATCGACAAGTGGCTCTCTGATAGTGTTCGTTCCATCATCACCACTGTCGACTTGCCGTTCGCCCATGCAAGAGGCTAGTGGAAAGTCTTTCACGATTTGTGAAAGCCGACCCCATAGCTGCCTATTTTCGCCCGCTATCATCGCGATCTGCTCGGCCAGCTGGGCTTTCTGACGGGATAGCTCCAACACGTTGTGACGTAACAGTTCCACCTCCATTGATGTGGTTGAGCGACCCTGTCCCCGCTCGCCAGTTGTCTTGGTTTGCGTCGTCCGCAGTGCTAAGTTTTCATCCTCGAGAGTCGAGATACGCTTCTGCAACGTTTGGCAGCGTTCCTTCAGCGTCTGCAGTGCCGCTTGTAACGCCCCATGCTGTGTTACCTGCACGTAACACTCGCTTTCGTTCGGATCTCTTGATTTGACGCCACTCATTGCTGCTGTGCGTAGAGCGGAAGACGAACTTCCGAAAATGTACTTTTACAATGTCGACATTAGACACTGTCTGTTCAACTGTTTCACTGTTTGTCAAAAAACAACAACACTTCCCAGAGACAGTCACCACCCGAATACGCTATCGCTGTCCGATTTTATATGAGGTTTACTCACACCACTGGGCTCACGTGGACGGGAATGGGTGCGCGATAGAAAGTGACGAAGAAGCAGATACGCAGAAATCATAGTGGGAAAAGGTCGCCGTGATCGTGCGCGTGCGTGCGTGTGCGTAGGTCCGTTCTCTACATATGAGTAGCTCTGTATGTTTCGGTTTGTTTATAAAACCGAAACGTCAACCCTTCGTGGCCTACTCGAAGGGTTGATTTTCGTATCAACTCGCAAAATTCTGCGTTGTTTCCCTGCTTTCTGTGAGCACAACTGCCGGAAGAATGAGTGAGAAGCAATGCAGAATGCAGCCAATCATTCCAGTTTCGTTTTTGGTTAGGAGTGATGGTTTCGTGACGGATGTTTCGGTCTATTTTCCTTATTTCGTAGTTGTAGTCGGGGTGATGTACTGTTTTCGTTTTCTTGGTAACACTCGGCTCGCAGGAACTACTGTTGAATGACGTCCCAAGGAGCAACTATGTACGTTTTACCGTCCGTCGTACCGTTCGAAGACCTGCAAAAAGCAGCAGCTTTGCCATCCGTTGTTTGCCACGGTTGTCAGAAAGCTCATTTTATTGCATTCTCTATAAAGCTTTGTTGAAAATTATAGCTCATGGAAAATATTCAAAACTATTATAGCAAAAATACCAGTAAATTTTTTTTTAATATTTATTTATTTGTAAAATACAAAATAATGTCATTACCCAGCAATGAACGCACAATCGACGGGTTTACAATAGCGCAGCTTGTTACTACGCATGCATTTCTTTACAATCTATACAGGAGGACCACACGAAGCGAAAAAAACCGATTTGATATTAATCTTGAATGTCAAATCGGCTACGAGTCTGCGGATTCATATACGATTTGACATAAGCGGGATCGATTGGACATTTTTACATTTTGACATTCAAATGCCATAAAATGAGCTATTTTGAAATCCGTGCTAAGTTCGTCCGAAATTGTGTTGGTCGGACGATCCGCCGGACGGTAAAACGGACATAGTTGCTCCTTGGGTAGTGACCGATTTAAATGAAACTTCACATACGTTCATACGAACATCTTTGGTATCTTTAGCCACACATCGGAACATAAGCTTGAAAAATTGTTGGAAAATGACGCAGAAAACAAAGAAGATTTTCGTACTGGCCTAAAGAAAATCCCGTGGAAATAAAATTCGATTAATTTCAAGTCAGAACAGTATAATTAATGGGTCTGCTTCCTTCATTAAAACACTCGTAATGATGTAAGCAAATGCTTCCGCCATTACCAACGTGACCGAATGGTGTATTACAAAGTGCTGGCATTTCGGGGAGCTTCATTCTTTAAGTATGGACTTAAAGACTAAACCGAAATATGTTCATATGAACCTTACATGAGAAACCTTGATAAATAACCAAATATGATAGTGCTATCCAGCAACGAAAACTAGAGTAAGATAGAAATAAAAAGACCAAACAATACCGTCTAAATGACAGCAAGTGATTCAAAATATGTATTCGCGACAACTATAAAAAAATAAATACGGCCCAGTCCGTTCTTCTAAGATTAAAAAAAAAACTTTAAAAAAGGAACATAATGCAAAAAGAGCCAGGAACAGAAACGAACACTGAAAGAAAATTGGACCTAAAGGCTATCGCTAAACTAAAACCACCTTACGAAGCTTATAAGAGGAGAAGATAGCCATTGCCAAATTCCTGTAATTTATTTATTTATTTCAAAAAGAATGTTTGGCCCTATGAGCGGCCTTAACATTAAGAGCTTATAAACTAGGAGCGGACATGATTACATTGTTTTTAAAGCTAGCAACAGACATATTAAAGTCAAATAAACTGTAATTGCTATTAAAGCTACGCATAACATTAGTCATTGGGTCGTTGTTAGATGTCTTGCCGGTTGCGGTGCAAGAAAGTCACGATTTCTCATCGGCCTGGAAGGCGCGTATATATTATGCGGGAAAATAGCTCCGCGGCGTCTATATCCCTTTCAGCAGCTTAGCCACAAATACACTTTGGGCCACTTTGCGCCTAAAACGAAGTGGTTGCAGTCCTAACAGTAAACATCGAGTTTTGTAGTCAAGATGAAAGGACACGGTACGGGAAAAAGACCTTAGAGCAACCCTAGTAAATATACGTTGAACGGCTTCAAACTTGTTCTTCCACAAAACAGTGGTGGGGCAACATAGAACGCAGTTAGCTTCCAGAACGGGTCGGACAAACGATGCATATAGAGCTTTAAAACATGTCGGATCACTAAACTTCTTGGGCAACTTAAGTATAAAACCTAACATACGTTGCGCCTGGTTAACAGTTTGCTTGAAATGTGCGTTAAAATTTAATTTACTGTCTAATAAAACACCTAGAACGCGCATCTTGTTACAGCGTTGGATTGGCGAGTTTAACAGACAATACGAGTAAGAGATAGTCCTATTAGCCCTAAAGTATGTTACTGAACGACACTTATCAACAGCAATACAGAGATTATTTAGCTCACACCAGTCGCAGAAGTTATCACATATTCTTTGCAGCGCTGCACAGTCGGATATAGTGGAGACAAGCATATACAGTCCGACGTCGTCGGCGTACATCAAACAAGCGTCATTAGGTATCACAGAAACTAAGTCGTTAATGTATAGCGAGAATAGGAGTAGGAGCCCAGGTTACTGCCTTGTGGTACTCCAGACGTGCTCGCGAACTCTCTAGAATTAAGACCTAAATTGACCCGATATAGCCGGCCGGTCAAATACGATTGGAACCATGCGATTAAATGCCTTTCTATCCCAATTCGTTCAAGCTTAGCCAGTAGTATTTTATTATTGACGCGATCGAATGCTTACTTTAGATCGGTATAGATGATATCCGCTTGATACCCATTTGCGAACGAACTGTGACATATTGACACGAACTCTGGCAAGTTTGTGCTAACTGACCTCTTAGGGAAAAACCCATGTTGTCGGCTACTAATAATTCTTGAGCTCTAGTTCATAAGGGCTTTATATATATATTTATATAGCACAGATTCGAACACTTTTGAGCAGGCACAAAGAGAAGTCACCCCTCGATTGTTCTCAACTTTAGTTTTATCATCCTTTTTACATATCGGTATCATCCAGGATGACTTCTAGATAGTGGGGAAAGTGCATTGCTTGATGGAGAGCTCAAAAATGCGGACAAAAGGGTAGGCAAGAAACCCCTCATGCCGTTTGATGATGAATCTATCAATCTATCAATCAATAAATCTAAAAACTATCTGGTCAAATTAAATTGAACAAGCAAAAATAGCAGTTGCATCGCAACAGTGTCATCCAGATGGAGCGACAAGCAAAGTTTACTCCTATCGTCAGCAATATACATATACGGTGTTTCATTAACGATACATAATTTCATTTGGTTATAAAAAACGGCGGAATATTTTTAAATGGTTGAACACTTAATTGAAAGGGTAATTCATGACATTTGTGTATAAAATATAATTTTGGTTGCAGAAAATTGGAAAATATGAAAAATTTATTTCGCCAAATCATTCGGTAGGTCGTCAACTCATTCGTTAAAAGCACATTTCATTGAAGCTCATTTCCACCTCGGTGGCTGTGTTAATAAGCAGTATTGTGGTTCGGAAAATCCACATATCGTGCAAGAGAAGCCAATACACCCACAAAGAGTGACTGTTTCGTGTGGATTTTGGCTGATTAGTTCTTCGGCGAAATTGAAACTGAGAACTTGGATGGCGTTTGGTTTCAACAGGACGGCGCTACGTGCCATACAGCGACAGCCACAATCGATATTTATGTTATGCGAACAAAACAGCAACTATTGACCACCTCAAGACAAAAATTCATGTTGCTATTGCCCAAATAGGACCAGATACAATCGAAAATGTACTTAAAAATAGGTCGACCGAATGAGCTACTGTCAAACCAATCGTGGTGAACATTTGACCAACAATGTTTTACACAAAAAAATGCCATTAATCAACCTTTCACATAAAAGTTCCGTTCCGTTTTTTTTAGTAACCAAATGAAATCATGCATCGTTAATGGAACACCCTGTAGAAACACTACAGCCATGGAGGCGCCAGGTGCTCCATGGGCTGGCGCCTTGAAATCCAAACACTAAATAGATCACCCTACGCCGGCAGAAGTGATCACTTAGGACCAATAATTAACTTTGCAGAAGCGCAACCCTGTCGTCAGGAAAGGTGTAACGTCCTGACGCGTTCTTGGAAGTATCTAATGCGAAGTTCACATCGACCATATAGCATCTGCATTCCCCAAGAAACGTGCGCTGTGTCTCGCGAGAGCGACTTCTGTCGTATCGCGCGGAAGAGAGTTGCTCCAAGAAACAATTGGATGATCGTGAAGGGGAAAAAGAGTCGCTCGGCCACCCTTTCCTTCTCTTTCATCGCAACCGCCTGCCTGTGAGTGCCCTTTGTATATCCATTCGGGTGAGTTGCACGTGAGCTCCTACGTGAGATTTTTCTTCCACATTCCTATTTCCTCTTTCTTCATCGTATTTTTACACCCGTAAACTCTTGCAAACTTCTGTGCAAATATTTCACGTTGCTGCTTCCGCCATGCATTTCTCCCTCCTTGCGTTTAGCACTTCGTCGTGTTTTTCGACCGTCCGATTGCTTCATTTTATGGACGGCCGAAAATTTATACAAATGCGGTTCACTTTCGCTGTTTATAAGTAGATACCTACAAATAAAAGCTTCCTGATGATTAAAATTATTTACCAATATAAGCAAGTGCGGAAATTGAACTATTCAATATTACTAGGCTGTTCAATAAGTTCGTAGCCTGGATAAGAAAAACACATTTTTAAGGTTTGAAATACATTTTATTATTTAGTATGGTCTCCCTGAATGTCAATACACTTCGAACGAGACTCTAATTGATACATGCGATTCCTGAAGTGAGAAACTGAAAGGGCTTCAAACTACGCTTCCGCAGCGGTTATGACATCATCAAACGCTTTTCACGCATGATTTTTTAGGTTTGAAAACAGATGGAAGTCGCTAGGGGCTAAATCTGGCTCGATGCTTCAACAATTCGAACTGCGATTCGGTGCATTGTCCTGATGAAAAGGTATTGTTTTCTCCTGTAAACCAGGTCTTTTTCACTTTTTTTCTTCTTTCAGCTAGTCCGAAAGATTACAATAATATTCAGAACTTATTGTTTGACCAGTTTGCAAGTACTTCACCAAAAAGATTTCCCAATACTTCCGCGCATGATAATTTGTTTGCGACGTGAACAAAGGTGCGTGAGTTCCTAAGTGAGATTTTTATCGCATAAATATTTTTTTCACTCAATCCCTCGTATTCTCTCACATTGACATTCGTATGCTGTTGTGAACAATATTTTGTGTTTATTCAGAATCACAAGTCTACATTTTGTCTACAATTGTTTCACCTTTCTGCTTCCTCCATGCATTTTTCACTACGTTCTACGTCTGCGTTGAGGGCTGTGACGCCGTTTTCGATCGTCCGCTCCATTCCGACGGGTGCAATGCGCTTTTTTACGTTTTTCCGTGCTTCTATTTCCGGCTAGTAAGAGTGTTGTTGAATACACGTAGCATTGTTTAATTCCCAAGCATACTGAAGAACATCTGAAAAACTTTGAATTTATTAACTAGTACTATGATACATTTGATACATATGTACATTACATGTGAGTATGCTTACATTAAGTTGTATCGGAATGACGAGCCATTACAGTCCATTCGATCGCTATTCGATTCTTTTGTAGATAATATGTAGATAATATACTTTTGTAGATAATAATATGTAATAATGTAGAAAGCTACGCGCCAAAGCTCCTGCTCACCCAAGAGTTCCGCGTGAGAAACTCCGTGTCGCAGTACGAAGAAGAGTGCATTTTGGTTTGAGTGCTCTGAGCGCACGCATTCTGTTCTGAGATCCCCGGTTCCAGCATTCGGTGACAGGGTGGGGTAGTTGGGGTTGTCGGCGAAAGTTATGATCGCGGATTACTCTCGTATGATCATCATTATCATTTGTGCCTTCTTGGTGTTCGGACCTCAGTTTGCAGTATCAGTTGATTTTGTGTGTTCATAGGTGATCGATATCATCGTGATTTGTATAACCGCTCCTTAGTTATTTGTGGAGAATGCCGGCCTCTCCGTTTCAGTCGAATTTCCACCGGGAAACGAACGTTCGCAAGTCCCGGCATCGCTTTGCAAGTCAGTCCCGGCCGTTTATTCGGATGCCGACTATTCCCGAAGACAGTGTTGTTATCATCCGGCCGGTGGTCCGCCCGCGATCTCTGGCTTCAAGAGCAAAAATAAAGCCACTTGCGGGGCCTTCCCGGATCAAGAATACATTCAACCGGCGTTGTGTTGCACCTGAAGTTGTTTTCTACAATGCACAAAGAGTTGGTTCGCGCCGAAGTGTTGCTCCCGAAGCCCGCGCCGGCAGAAGTGATCGCTTAGGAGGAGGAGCAATAAGCCACCGTGCAGAAGCGCAACCCTCTCATCAGGAGCGGCGTAACGTCCTGAGACGTTCTTGGAAGTATTTAACATCGCGAAGTGTCACTCCCGAAGCCCGCGCCGTTCAGTTACACCGAAGCCCGCGATGTGATAACTTAGTAGGAATGATGCACCTTGCAGAAGCGCAACCCTCGCATCAGGAGCGGCGTAACGTCCTGAGACGATCTTGGAAGTATCTAAAATCGAAGTTCACATCGACCATGGAGCATCTGCATTCCCGAACAAACGAGCGCTGTGACTCCCGAGAGCGACTTCTGTCGTATGGCGCGGAAGAGATTTGCTCTTCGGAAGAACTGGACGATTGTGGAGGGTTTGAAAGATTTGAGTGATGCTTAGTGTAAGTTTTGCAGTGTACAGTTCAATATGTTATTCTTTGCGTTCCGTTACTACTTACATCAATAAAAATGGAATATAAGCTCTCAGCAATGGGACGTTCTGAAGAGTTGTTATTTTGCGCAGCGCATAGTTTCGATCAGGAAGGGTCCGAAACGGAATTCCAGGGGTTTCGTCCGAAAAGCAGCGGGTTGGATGTTATTCTCTCACACACACGCACACATACCCACACACACATACACGCACGCACAAGCACACACAGTCGGACACACACGCACACTGTGTGAGTGAGTCATACAGCAGCATGAATAACATAAAATCCAAAATTTTACGGCCTTCTCCACCAAGCGAACTCTATTGTTTGCGTAACTGAGAGGTTTATAACTTTACTTGCTTTGTCTGTGAGACGCATAGTGCGATTGTGTGTGTGTGTGAGTGCTTACAATTGCGCGACACAATGCCTTTCGTGTTCCTGGTGGACGTGTTATGCCCGGGTGGTTTATGGCCGCTTGCGTCAGCATGAGTCACGAGCTATGTTCGCAAGAAAGGATTCGTTCCACTTCGCACCGATTTTCAGCCCCACTCAGCTCAACTAATCTTCAACGGATGGCGCACCGAGATGATGCTTTCTTCGCAACATTTGCCGTTCAGATGCAATTTCGTTTTCTTATCCGGCTACTTCGTCCAAGTGTTCTTAGCCTGCCCCAAAGACAAAGTTAACCTCTGCGCCTTTCTGTAACGTTGTGTTTTTATGGCCAGGGTTATTGGCCCCGTGCCAACCCCCGGAGGAGGATCTCACGTCTCGGCCCCCGAAAGTCCCCTGCGCCTGACAGCATCCCCGCTGCAGGCGCGATAGTTGCCCTGAGATCGTACAGGCCTTCAGGTTTGGTCCATCGAGATCGTGCCCTGACCGTCAGGTGAAGAGCAACCGACGGTGCTTAGACGGTGTGCAGCGTCGGCTGGTGCAGTGTGGCGAGCACCAACCCCTTCCAATAACAGATCTGCGTTTTCATATTCGATTCGTTTCGTACAACAATAAAAGTTAAAGAAACAAACAAAAGTAAAGGAAAATTAAATTTTAAAAAGGTGTCACCTTTGAAATCTGTGCCATCGCTTGACACAATCAGATTAGTATTTCCAGCGTATCAACCTTTCGTCTAGTGACGAAAAAGCTCGAAGAATTCTTACAATAATTGCGCATTTCGCATACGTTTCCACGGTTGCTCTGCCTAAAAGCGTTCCTGCTGCTTCCAAGCCGCTCATGCGCACTCGAAGGTATCCCCATCGAAAGGATATCCAACAACAACCAGGGCACCGGTTAGTCATGGTTTGAAATATTTCATTGTTCAAGTCCATATACTCGAGAAGGGCAAGCTTTTGACTGGTCGGTGTTATTGCACCTGACACTCGGCAGGAAGTGCAGGAAATTTGCGTGCATATGTGGGTGGGTGCCAACAGACGTCCAGACATTCCCAGGCTGTTGACTATTTTTTCTGCACTTAAAGCAAAAGCTTAAAGAAGCAACGACCACCAGAACCACAGGGTGGTTCGCAGCAATCGCAGCGCAGGATGTTCGGATGCAAAGAAGAATGTTGCCCGTCGGCAAGGGATGACACAGGTAAGGGCTACAGGACCATTAGAGGCAGTGTTTTATTTAAAATCACTTCGCCGGTGTGGCAACGTAGGTGCTGACGGTAGGATGCGCCGTTGGCGAATCGAGAGTCTTAAAATCGTATCAGCGCGCCGTGTGTCGTTCCCGCGGGAGCTGTGGGCGGCACTGGCGAAGTGTAGAGTGAGTGTCGGCGATGAAGGGGGCGGGATGGTGGTGGTAACGGGGTTTTTCCATGATGTAGCCCTTGTCGCTAGCCCGGCTAGTTGGGGGCAGCTTTGAGTAGTAGTAATAGTAGTAGTAGTAGTCGTAGTAGTGGTAGTAGAAATACATTGTTTTTGTCCTTCCATTAACCGTACCTTAGTTCGCTAATTCGACATGGACAAGGGTTGCACTTTGTTTTGTAAGCAAATGTGTGTGCATGTGTGTGTGTGTGTTTCGCGTCGTTGTTCCTGAACCACTAGAGGCCTGATATGTGCAACGACCCTCAGCCTATATCGCATCCTCGTTTCACCTCTCGAGCGCTTGTCAAGTAGCACCTTGGGTAGCACCGGTTTGTGTTACAGTCGGGAATACTCTTCTACAAGAGGTCTTGGAGCGGGCTCCAGCGAAATCCAGGGTGGCTCCATCTTTCTCTCTCTCTCTCTCTCTGCTCTGTCTAGATCGGTGTGGATAGAGGTGCACCAAAGTTGCTGTCGACGGGGCCCACACCGGACAGCTTCATGGAGTCGTAGAGTGAGCGGACGTCCGGGGTCGGACCGAGATTGGCGTACATCGAGCCGGCCACATCGTACAGGTTCAGATGTGCCGATGGCGGTGGCGGCACCGGTGGTGGCGCTGGCGGGGGTGCCGGCGGTGGCGCTAGCGGTGCTGCTGACGGTGGCGCTGGCTGCGGTTGGTAGTGGTGGTGCAATGCCGAGGACAACAGCGGCGGTGGTACCGGTGGCAGAGCTATGGACGGTAGGGGAGGTGGTGGCGCGTGCCCTTCCGGGTGATGCTGCGCGTTGTGATGCTGCTGGTTGGGGTGCGGATTGAGATGCTGTGGGTGCTGGGTGAGCTGCTGGTGAGGAGTGAGGTGCTGCAGTTCGACATCGACGGCCGGCTGCGACGAGCACAGCGATTGCAGCTTTGACAGGTAGTTGTCAAACTGGTGCCCGCCGGTGCCCTCGTCCGTGACTGGTGGGCCCCGCTGGTGGGCGCCGGTGGCCGTCGGTGGTACAGGGCTGGGGCCTGGCTGGGCCGGCGAGGACTGCCCTTTGTCCGGTGCGCCCAGTGTTAGGTGCCTCGGATCCTCGCCACCAGAGGGCGCCCGCGCCGTCCCACTGCCGTCGGGGAGCAGCGGGCCGCAGCACCCGTCCAGATGCAGACCAGACGAGGTGCGGGCGGGGATGGGCGGGATTTTGACATTCTCGAGCAAGGTGATCACGTTGTTGCGCAGATGGTCGTAGTAGCCTGCTACGTGGTTACCACGAAGGTCCGAGTTTGCCTCACTTTCCTGCATGACAGCGTGTGTGTGTGTGTGTGTGATTGGATCCGTTTGTTGGGCCCGAACAAAACAACGTATTAGTAAAGTTGTTTACTACTACAGACAGTAAACGTTTTCGTTTACTACTACACACCCTTCCGAACTAACACCGGTGACGGGGTAGGATGGAGAACCAAGCGAAGGGGGTGGGTAGGATGGAGAACCAAGCGAAGGGGGTGGGTATGACCTCGGCAGCGAGGTTAAGTCCCACACGGCGTGCGTAAATGTGCTACTTGCAAAAATATAAAAAAAAAATAATAAAAAAAAATAAAAAACATAAATAAATAAAAAAAAATTACTACACACAGCGGCATGCAGCGAGAGGAACGAGCCCAAAGGTTGGTAGGAGCCGAAAAGGAATGAGCCCAAAGGCCGTGTTTAACGAGTTAAGCACGTCTCAACCAACCGCAGTTTACATACCCGGTCGGTGTTACCAAGATGCGACTCCATCGCACTGATGTCGGTCTTCAGCCGCAGCATTTGCGACTCGACACGGGCGTTCTCCCGCTGCAACTCGGAGATCTCGGCCTCCAGCGACAGCAGATCTTCGCCGGTGCTGGCGCCGCCGCCGCCGCCGGTAACAGGCCCTCCACAGACACCGCCAGCACCGTCGTTCGGATGGGGTGCATCGGCGGTGGGCGAATGGGTGCTGAGCGTGGAAACCACCAGGTGGTGCGAGTCCTGCGACCTACTAGCGACGCTGGTGCTGCTGGCGCTCCTGTTGCCCGACGCGTCCCGTTCTGCCGACACCAGCATGTCTGCCATGGCTGGACAAAGAGAGCGAGCGAGCGAGCGAGAGAGAGAGAGAGAGAGAGAGAGAGAGAGAGAGAGAGAGAGAGAGAGAGAGAGAGAGAGAGAGAGAAAGAGAGAGAGAGAGAGAGAGAGAGACAGATAGAGAGAGAGCATTGAAAGGGTGAATGGTGTGTGGTCACCTACAGGAGTATGGTTTGCCATAACCAGACGCCACGATCATCGGATGGTCGTCCGAGTACTTGGTCTTCTTGATTGGTAGGTCCTGGCTGACCGACCACTGGTCGCTGGCCGCTGCATTTAGCTTCGGGTGGTGGGAACTCAGCGATTCGACACCCCCCTGACCGCCGTGCCCGTGGGCCGTGTCCATGACCCGTATCCGATTCCGGTTGGCGATCGGGCATCCGGAGGCGCTACATCGCCGGAGATCAAGGAGCGTAAAGTTTAGAGTCTCAGGGAGTCTTGTAGGAAGCGATGAGTTACCTGCGATGTGACAGAAACTTGCCCGTCGAATGGCCCGATCCATCGCAACCTGGAATGGGACATCTGGAGAAGGAGGGGGGAGAGAGAGATGGCAGTGTTCAGATAGCGTTGGGCCGTGGATCGAGGACCAACCTCCAGCACATACCTGAGCGGTTCCGACTCTTGGCCGTCGCGTGGTTTGTTCTTCGGCTTGGTAGCTCGCGGACACCCGGACAGGCTGCGGTGGGACGAGTAGTTGCCGGTGGCGTGCCCGGACCCGTCGCACCCAGGCGTCGGACACTTCAGTTCCTGGGTGTTGGCGTGGTGATGGTGGTGGTACTGCCTATCAGTACGCGCCAGTCCGGTGAGGCTGAAAGCAAATCGAGAATCGAGGCCACGCCCGGCCACGTGAGGAAGCCGCCCGGAGCGGAGTTAGTAAGCTGCGATGCTAGTGCGATGCTAGTGCGATGTCCTTCGGGCGCCACTACCTACCCGTCCTTCAACAGCTTGTCGTGGGACGCAGGAATGTGCGATGGTGGCGGCATGGCGTAGCAGGCACCACCGGTTGGCGTGTACCCGGTCGGGACAGTCACACCGTACCGGCCGAGCGAGGCACCGAACGGGGGGCACGCCTGGTAGTTGGTGCCGTAACCGGGGTAGCCGTTCGCGTACTCCACCATACCGTAGCCAGGATGCGGACTGTACCCTGCGAAAGAGAGAGAGAGAGTACCGGAGGCATCGGACATCAGATTTCTAGTAGGTTCGCACAGTAGAGGTTCGATAAAGAACGAGTTA
>NW_026453986.1:0-17787 GCF_943734635.1 Anopheles cruzii
ACATTATGATTCCGTGAGCCGTGGCCCGAAAACCCCCGCGCTTAGTGACGGGTTCTGCACGCGGAAAATTATGGCACATTACGTGTGCGTAAATATAAATAAGCACTCCTTGCTCTCGATTCGGGTGTGTTCCTGATTTTTGCGCACTCTCTCGAGCTCTATCTACCTTTCTCTGTCTCTCTGCTGGTCGATTGTCGTCCTCGGGAGCATTAGGAGGCCCTTGTCCTGGGCCGAGGAAATTATTTTTGCATAAACATTGCGCACGGCTTGTGATGTAATGTGGTGTGCCCGTGGTGCATAATGTAATATCAACGCCATCGCAAACAAACAACATTGGCGAGAGAAATATCTGCGCGATGAATTGTTTTTATTTGACTATTCCCCGTGCGATTAATTTGCCGTTGGCCGATTGTTTTAATTTCGTGATGTGTATTTTTCCCTTTCGATCCACAACAATATATTTTATTTTATTTTCTCATTTTTTTAACCTGACTAACGTTTAATAGATAACCGTTGACGTTGGTGACTGTTTTTGTTTTATGTGTGTCCTGTTGTCATTTTTTATTGTTTGATGTGTTTGTTCAGGAAACATTATTCTATCAACGCCGGGGCCATTACTTACCTTTCTGGGTGACACTTTTTTTTAATTGCTCTAATTACGTTCGCTTATGCTGGCCGTCGTGGGTTGGATTGACTGCTCACGCGATCGGTTGCGATGCGATTAAACATATTATGTTTTACTATTGCTCGTCGTCCACCGAAGCCATGCCTTCCGACGGCGAGGTGATCGTATCAAATATTACTGCCGGTCAATCTGTTGGGCAGGGTCGCCACTAATAGGGTTATGTTTTGCTGCGGCCACAGGGATGGGCTCGCTCGTCATTGGAGCCATCTTCGCCTTACGCCTTCAAAGTCCTTTTTAACAACTCGCGCTCGCCGGTTTTACTATCCATTAACTGTTTTACTGCCCACTGCCATCCAGGCGTTCGTTTATCATCGACGCGGAAGAGGCATCGGAAGCACACCGTTCTTTAATAAAAATTTTTGTTTTACGATTCGGAGCCACTCCGAAACTAATCCGATAAAAAAGGGGTGCCCATGGGGTGTGTTGGTTGCAATTAGAACCACAATCGCACGAAGGTGCGCGCGCGCGCACAACGGCCGTAAGACGACGATCGCTGGCAGCATTTCCGCTTCCTTTTTTGTTTTCTTTGGGTGTGTGGGACCCAAAAAAACATGTCCGAACACGTTTCGTGGGCCACTCGGAGCCGGAGTCGGAGCGATAAACGGACCCGCGGGAAGGAAGGATGCTGGCTGCACTGCGTCTTGAAGCGGCACAGTGACGCGCCCACCGAGCGCTGCATGGAAATAAATAAAATAAATTAAGTAACTAATAATGTAATCAAAATAAGTTATTTCAAGGACTTTTTCTGCATTTCTCATCATTTAAAGGAAATAAGTTTAAAAATCAAGCGAAGAACTGTAAGACACCATTTCTTCTAGAATATTAGATTATATTTTTACAAAAAAGTTTATGATCTTAAAAATCATTAGAATAATTTAATTAATTAAGATAAGCGTGGTCACGTACTATCTGGCGGGCATTGTGTAGAATATGAGGAAAAACAAAGAGTGTCCATCCGGTCCGGCGAGCGGTCGATAGACAGCAAGAGAGCGAGAGAGCGCTGCCTGAGCCTGTCTCGCGCAATCGCGCCGCGCCCGCTGCGTTATTGCATCAGACGCGCGCGTGGTGATCGTGTTCTTGCTTTTCCTCCTGGTTTTTTCTTCTTCCTCCTCCTCCTTCCTTCGCTGCATCTTCTTACGCCACAGCGCGAGCACCTCATCCCCGGTGTCCTGCGTCCATCCATCCTGCCTGCCTGCCCCTCCGGGACCCCGTCGATCGTCATCGACGTCCATTTAGAGTGTGGACAGTGTCGCTGCGGGGAGCATACACGTCGTTTTTTCTACTTCTTCTCCTGCGGCCCACTTGTTTCTTCTGCAGCCACAGCAAGGATAGAACGAGACAGAGACCGAGAGCGAGTGAGCGAACGATGGTCTAAGCATCTAATCTCTGCGAGCGAATGAGCGAGAACGCGATTAGATGTGTCGTACCCTTTTTACGCTCGGTTTTATCACGTCCCAGCACGCGCATTTTGTTTTTTTCTCACTACTCGGCTGGCAGCACTGCCTCCGTAGTCGAGAACACTCTCATCCGATCGCGCGCGCGATCGTCCCGTACGTCACCGTTTCTTTGTTATCCGCGTGGATCGGCGGGCCTCTCGCGGGTCGGATTGCAGGCGAGAACGGCGTCGTGCTCTCACTGTGTGTGTGAGTGAGTGAGCGAGCGATGCAACAGCCAGCGTGTGACGTGTTTTCGTTCGCTTTCGTTCACTCTTCGGCCGCGAACGCACCGTTTGTTGTTTCGCTGTCTCGCTCGGTGGGCTTGGCAACACACACACTCGCACGCTGTTGCACCGATCGCGTTCTAGGAGTCGGGCACGATATGGGACGCGCGCCCGTTCAATCGATTCTCAATCCCTTCGGTGTGCGTGTGTGCGAGTGCGGTGCTCCGCGGTGGTGTGTTGTGATTGCGTCCGTCGCGATTCAGTTGAACAGTGGTTACGCAGCGCTACGGACGCACACGACTGGAGAGTGAGCGCAGCTCGCATCGCATCGTGCGGTTTTCCGGCAAGCGAGTGTCTTGTTTTTGTTGTTGAATTTCGCCGTCATCGGAAGCGGGAAACCGAGTTTCGGTAACGTGTCTCCTGGAACGTCTTATTGCACTAAAAGGTGGCCACGTGGTGTCGAACGAAACGAATTTGCAAAACATTTCCGAAACCGCGATCGAGTGCGCCTGTGTGTGTGTGTGCGGTAGAAACCGTGACAGCGCTAGTGACATTTTGCGTCAAAACATTGGTCGCGGCTCGAGTCGCGGCTTATCAAACGATCGCGGCTTGTGGTTTGTGGTGAAAGTGAGAACCGGCTGACAGAGAAATTGGCTGACCTTCGGCCCCCGCCGCACCGCACGGAAGCCGCACGGATCGGATCACTTGGACCGTGCGTGGTCGTACTGCGTCAGTCACCATTAATCAGGGCCAATTGAGTGCCTGCCCAAGAAGGTCGATCCGTCGAGTCGAGTGTCTCAGGAACGACGACGACGATCGCGGCGCGATCGGAAACACATCGCGCGTTGAAGTCTTTCGCCGATTCGCGCTCCAGCGTGGCCTGTGTGATCCTGTGGATGAAGATGAATTTTTTGTTCATTTTTCTCGAGAGTCCCGATTGATCGTGCAAAGTGCATTGTGAACGGTTCCGTGGTGTGAAAGTGACTTAATTAGCTGATAGAAAAGACGAAACACGAACGAACCGAAACGCGAAAACTCAAACACTGCCAGCGTTAAGTGTCCTTCAAGTGGCCCCGAAGAATCCTCTGCGTCTGCGTTGGTGGAGCTTCTTCCTCGTTAGGAGAGCGCACTCGCGAGCGAGATGGCCAAACCGTTCATGCCGCCGGACCCGCAACCGGAAGAGGGCGGGACGGCATCGGGGGCCGGTCCTCCGACCGGTAACGGTGGTGGTGGTGGTGGAGCTACACACAATGTTGGCCAAAATGAAAACAATCCGGCCCCGGCCGGCCAACCCGGTGCGTTTAGCTTTCCGCCGACGGCGGCCGGCCCAGGAAACCTTCCGGTGTCCGCACCGATCCCGATGGCTACCGGGCACCACCATCCGTACCAGGGGCAGGCCACCAGCTACCAGCAACACCGTGCCATGGGCCACCAGCAGCATCAGCAACAGCATCAGCAACAGCAGCAGCAGCAGCACCAGCACCACTATCCTTACATGCAGCACCAGTCCTATCCGGGTGCGGCCTATCATCCGATGGCCTCGGCGGTGGCCGGTGGACCGTTTGTCGGAAGCGCACCGTCACAGGAACCGCACCCGGTGTTGCAGATGACGCCACCGGCCAGTGGACTGGCGACCGCCGTCCAGACGCCCCAGCTTGGCCCCGTCAATGGCGATCACCTGATGCAGGTCCTGTACGAGGCCCTCTACCGCTACTCACTGGGAGGTAAGTGACCAGTACCCGTTCGTAGTATTTCGCTTTCTTCGTCCAAGAATTGAGTCATCGGTCCGGCGGGGGGTGTGGCGAATTTCGTCTCAAAGTCGCGCGAACTCGTCGACTTCGGATGAGTGACCATTGTCAGGGTCCTGGAAGTGTCTGGAACCACTTAATCTTTGGATCAATATATTCTTGACTTGACTTGTTTTTTAGCTGGATTATGATAGAGGACGTCGATTCTAAGCCCTGTAAGGGCGGGCCTGAGTCAACCACCCTAGCCGGACTCCACGCGATAACGTACCCGCCGCGCTCGCCTTTCGGGAGGGGGGCTTCATCCAGAAGCTTATCACCAGTAGAGATTAAAGTAATTAGGCCCACCAAGCCCTCGGTGTGATTGACTGCGGCACGGCCTACTGTGGGCCTTTTAATCGCCCTTTTATGGAGTACACCGAAAGTGCATTTGTTGTGCACTAAAGAAGGCACACGCCACACGTCTGGTGCGTTGTGCAATCACAATCAACGACGATGATGCATTGATGTCGTGCTCCTCCCGGTGATTAATATATTGACCGTATCGATTACACACAATGGCCACCGATCCGATTTCGGTGCACCACTGATTTGATGGATGTGGACTAAAACGCGCGGACACGGACGCACGTGCCCTCACTGCTCCAGGAGACGGCCAGAATGCATGTGGACCATCCATAACGGAACGGTCGACGATGGGCTCGTTAAAGTTCTGGCCGACCCCATCATGCGAACGAATTAATCATTTTTGCATAAACACGCAACGTCTATTAGTGTCCCCCCGTGTCGGCCCCGGACACAAAATCATCACCTCTACCGGTACCGGCACCGGTAGGACGGCACCGATCGGAGCTAATCGTCAAATGGACGGCGACATAAATTTTATGTCTCTCCCCATATTTTATGCTCGAGCTCTGGGAGTAGATTTTTCCAGGGGGCGCAGGCTTTACGAGTGGCCCGGACCGAGTGATTAGTGTGACGAAAACGAAGGGCCACCACTGAGGACCGTGCACCGTGAAGGGAGAGGGAGAGAGTAAATTCCTAAACATCCGTCCCGAAGTCTCTTCGGCGCGTCACTCAGAGAGATGCTGCTGCCGGTCGGTCGCCGGTCGGTGCCAACCGAGCCCGAGAGCTTCGGCTTCGCAATATGCTAATTTATGCGCCTTTGTCCTGACGGGTTCGATTCCTGTCGATTCCTGCCTCACGAAAGGTCCAAAAAACCCGTTACATAAATATTTATATGGACCCATCAATGTTCTATTAACTAATTGAACACTTGAACGACGCGTCGCGCGAGGCCATCAAGACGCATAGTCAGGGGCAGACTTTACCGTTTTTGCGTGACGTTGCTCCACGCCCAGTGCTCATTAAACTGGAGTAATTAGGTTTGGTCGGGTCGGCGTTAGGGGTTGACCTCCGCGCGTCAAGTGGCCCCTGGAAACAATCGGTTGCCCGTTTTATCGGTGGTTTATGATTTTAAAGTTGAGTCAAGACGTTGACAGAGCATTAGTTTGAAGGCGTGCTTGAAGTGCACACACTTCAAGGCCATCGAACAGCGGCGGCCAATACGCCCGATGACGAAACCGAGCACGCGTGACCTTGGCGCCTCAGGGAGGGAAGACCATTTTGCAATCACACTTCCGGAACCAGGAACTGGCAGTCGTCGCGTGGATATGCAACCTCGCTTCCCGGTGCAGGGAACTGGAATTTAATTTAAAATTGCGAAAACAAACGCCATGCGGGCTGGGCGACGGGTAGCGAGCGAGCAAATGGTAATCAGAAGTTGCAAATTGTAGAGCGTTCGTCTAACGCCCGGTTTGCAGTTGCACTAGAAGTGCAGCCGCGTTCTTTGTTGCGATGCATGCGATGCGCTTTCGATGACGACGACGACGGTGGCGATGCGGTCCACGTGTCTTCGAAAGTGACGCTTGTGATACTTATTTTCTTTGTCTCACGCCCTCGCCCCCGGGGTTTTATTTTGCGAAATCGATCTCCGCGCACTGTCCGCGGTCCGAGCAGGTCCGACGCAGATCGGATCTCAAGTGGCTTCCGATACGATAACGACACGCGGTCGCCTTAAAACATTTCAAGAGCGTCGCGTTTCGGTCCGAGTGATGAATTAAATAATTCTTCCGTCAATGGCTGACGGACCGCTGAGTAATAGAGAATTGCGTAATGCCACACTGCGACTGAAAAGCACAATAAAATTTAAACCACATCTCGATGGGCTGAAAAGACTATCTGTCGATCGGTGTGCTGTCATGCCGTTGATTGCCATCATTACTTTCCATCTTATTTCAACATTTTAAGAGTAAATATCGCTGACTATGTGTCAATCTCATACTTTATGCTAAAAAAAAGCGCGAGAGCAGCACTTTTCATAATTTACTTAACGGGACCGACGGTTCCCTTGGACGAATTTATTGTCGAGATTTCTGCACTGCCACTGGCCAAACGAGCAGGCGACCGCGTAATGGTTGAGCAAATATCTGGACGGCGTGCCGTGTTGATGGCTTACTCGCATCCTCGCCAGGAAGCCGTCGTCCCGAAGCCGGTCGAAGCTAAATAAATACATATTCATATCGGGGCTGGCGTGATGATCAATAAACAAATCGATTGTGGTTTTGCAGCCAGTCAGTCAGTCAGTCAGTCAGTCAGTCGGTCGATCCGAGGATCCGTTAGTCAACGCGTTCCGGTGGCATGGCTTCTGGAATTTTGCGCACCGCACAGCAACAATGGGCAACTGTTTATTGCAACTGTTTGTTTGTTGCGGTGTGGCTCCTTTTTGTTTCTGTGGTTCGCTTTTTCCCGTCTTTTCCCGAAGCCGTTGAAAATGTGTGCCAAAGAAAATGTGTTTACAGCAGCCCCCCCGCCGGGACGAAGACGAGGCGATCGCTTGACTTTGCTGGGCTTCCTTCTGCTGCTGCTGCTGCTGCTGCTGGTGGGCGACCAAAAAAAGGAGGAAAGGATTCCCGGCAGTTAGTCGTCTGTGGTGGTTCTCTGCTGCGACAAGATTAATGATTCAACATTGACACCCCAACACGGGGCAGACGCTCGGCATCGCTCACTTCCTGCGTCAGTTGCCCAAAAACGTTGCACTTGTCCTTTGTCGTTCAGCTTACCACTCACACACATGGAGAGCGATGAAAAATGACCATGCCTGGCTCGGCAAATGAAGCCGCCGCATGATTGAAGGGATTTTCCCGGAAAATGCGAGAAAAATGAGACGCGCCCACGGTGCGGTGCGGTGCGGTTGGGTGTTTATGTGTTTGGTGATGCCATTTGTTTGTTTTGCATGTCGTACAGGCCGCCATCGGTCTGTGGCGTGTGTGTGTTTGTGTGTGAAACGGGACACTGTGTGGTTGGCTGGCAAGATTGGCGGCTTTCAAGGAAGTAGCGAAGAAGCTGAGACAAGAAGGCGCGCGCCCGTCTCAGAACTCGATTAGAGAGCGAACGTTAGAGTTTGAAGAAGGCCCATTACTGTACTTGGAATGGCTTTCGTGCGTGACACGGCGACGGACGGATCGCGGGCGCAACGGGCGCAACAGCAATTGGCTCCGGGGACGAAAACAAATCATTAGCCATTCAGTCTCTCCTCAGGGTGACATAATAGTTAAACTTTTAATGATTTTCACTCATTGCCATTGTGCGAGAGCGATCGACACGATCATTAGAATAGGCAGTCGGGACCCGAGCCCGGACACGTCGGACAACTGGGCTTGGCTTCGTGATAAATCGATGTTTTCTCCGGTGATGACAATGATTTTTAGGTTTTTATTTGGGAAATGGTAAACGCAAGGCGTCACGTTTATGAGGTAATTGGTTTCGTTCATCGTTCAAATACACAGAGAGATGCTGTCACGTTGTAATGGGAAGCCATTGACAAAGATCGATGCATTTCGTTGGAGGTGAACCGTAAAACTTTTATTTTATTTTCAACAAACTCTAGTCGAGTTGAGATTGCCGACAGTTTGCCCTTGATCAATCAATCAACAATATTAACGTTTAGTCTGTTGCGAACAAGTCAATCAGAGCGGGCAAAGATCACTGTTTGAATTCCGGAAATCAGGACGACACGTGTGAAAGCAGCATTTGAGATCGATAGCGATTTTGAGCGATAATTGGTTTGTGTCGCCTCAAATTAACTACCTTGACGCGCCGTGAAAGCCATTCGCGCCAGCGACATCTCATTTCCGGTCAGTCCGACAGATCGAACTGCTAGAACCAAAGATTAGTGACCAAATCTTTCCCAAAACGAATCCAGTTACCAAACCACGGAAGCCGTCGTCGTCCTAGTCGTCGTCGGCGGACTAATCGATTTGCGGGGCAAGTCCAACCGCGGGCTCAATGATGTGGCCCGAAAATTCAATTTCGAGCCTGCATCGCGCCCGCGCCTTCTCCGGCAGTTGTTAATAAAACATGGGAAAAGCGACGCGGGCTGAGGGATGGTTTCAAAACTGACTCCGTCACTGTCAAAATTTCTTTCCCGGGGCTCCGATAGGAAAGCGACCCAAAAAAAGCGAAAAGGGTAAGAATCGGTAAAAGCGCGCCCCAACCGTCTCCAGGTTCTGGATGCTGCGTCACGGTGGGATGATGTCTTAGAACCAACCTCGACGCTGTCCGGGCGAACACCTGTACGGTAACCTGGCTTGACTTCCAGTTTCCATCCGCTCGAGGGTTGGGGTCAGCGGATTAAGATTGGCTTCGGTGCTGACTGGGATTCTCACTAACGCCCGGGCCCCGTTATTTTTTGTTCGAACGAGTGAAAAGCCCACCAGCCACCAGATAAGAGGGGAAAACTTGCCAACGTCATACCATAATTTTCTCGTAAAATTACCCGCACTTTCCGGATCGGCACAACGGGGATGATCGGGCAACTTTGGCCCGTCGGGGACCGATTTGGTGCTGAACGTTGACGGCGGCGCGTAAATAAATTCAATTCGTACATTCGACCACGGTTATTGCAAACGGAGGCACGTGTCCGGGATCCTTTCCGTCCGATTTCCGTTGCCGACTGTGGCAGAAGCCACAGAGGGCCCGAGTTTAGTTTCTCACCTCCGACGGAAGCTCACTGCTCACTTTCGGCTTCTCGCGCCCAGGCCCTTCTCACAACGCAGTCTTGCCGCCTTTCGCTTCAAACTCCCGTGCCTCCGTGCGTCCTTTCGCCCATTCCTGCGCCCGCTCCCGTAGATCCCGCAGGGATGAGTCACCGCACGCCGTGGATCGCGTGTCTGAAGCCATTCCGGGGCGTTGTTGTTTTTTCTCTTCTAAAAACCCATCGGCTCGTCGTCGTCGTCGTCGTCGCGGTGGATGATTTTTTTCCCATGCTACCTTATGGTGGATGTGTGCCGTGCGCTGGGCACCGCACCGCGATATCGGCGGTGGTTGTTGAAGAGTTGTTCATTTTTTATTACTCATCACCGCGGTGATCGCGCCACGGCTCCGGCCACTGCTGATGGAATGCATTCGGTCTCGCCGCCCCTTCGGGGAACGCGATTGTCTTGAGAGATCCGATGGGAACACTCCAGCTTTTGATCTCCGGTAATGGAATCGTTCAACAATCGCGCCAATCATTTAGTTTAAAATTGTTAGCCATTTTGATTAATTTTTCCGTACGACGGTGATTGTGATTGTGGAACCGTTGAGCTACATTTAGCATACTCATGGGATAGAACTCGAATGAAGGACTGTCTTTCCAGGCCTTCCAATGTTATCTCAATTTCACTTTCTCATTTAATTCAATACATTCACTGCAGTTGTGGAAATATTATTTTATGCGCAACAAATAAGCTTATAAAATTTTACTCTGAATCTATTATTTGGTGTCGATGTTTGAGTTCGAAGAAATCAAATGGGTATAAACACGATCACAACAAAATAGAAATGGATCACAACAAAATAGCAATGTTCAGTGATGAAGCACACTTTTGGTTGAATGCTTAAGATAGTCCCTAACCTGCTATCGCAATAACAATAATACAAAATAACATTAGAAAATATTGAGATACAAACAGCAGTATAAGTAGTTCATCTAATTTCAAAAATTACCCAGTTAATGTTGAGCGGTTTGACTCTTTTTGACTTTTTGTTCAAACTACTAAGCCAGAGTAGGACATGGAGGTCAAAGCCCAACGAAAAAGTACCCTCCAGATACTCAAAGAAATTCAATTTACATTCCTCTAGTAAAACTGGCCAGACATTATTATTCTACAAATAAAAGCGATGAAATAATATTGTCCACAAATGGAATTCACAACTGCCACTGCATATCTGCGAATCCTCCCAAGAATCGCAGCAAGAAGGCAAAAAGAAACCCCGTTACTAAATACGAAAGGCAATAAATACGCGCTTCTCACACTGCGGGACTGTGGGACCCTTCGAACTGGCGAATCAATTTCCGGTTTTATGTGCAGAAATAATTGGAAGCTCACAAGGTGCACGTTCGAGGAACCGAGTGGTAGACGCACCCCAAAGTGGACGTTGCGTTTCTGTGGGAACGATTTCTTTCTTCTACTTCAGTGGCGTTTTTACGACGAGTTGCGCCTCTACGCTGCGCCGTCTTATGCTTTATGCGTTTAGTCGGCGAGCCGATCGCTGCAGTGGCGGTGGCGGTGGCGTGTGTGCGATGAAGCGTGACATTAACCCGGCACTAAACGATTCGGGCCGAGCGATCGAGTGTCTGCAGTTATGACGTCCGCCCGCGGGTCGGCGGGCCGAGGACCCGCTGGGAATGGCTGTTTTCAGCTAATAAAGCGGAAGCCGAAGAAGAATGCGCAGCGAACGGTTGGCATGCAAAACGGTGGGCTTTTATCGCGACCGATGGTGTGTATCGTCGAGAGGTTTCAGAAGGAAACAACCTCATTACTCACCGCCCGCAATGAATCACGGACGGTAGACAATTCTTTGAGGCCCCATCCCCCCCGGTCTGTGGTCAAACGTGGATTATTATTTTAAAAGAGATCTGTCTAGGACCAGATCATGAGGTGCCGTGCGGTGATGAGTCACACCCCGATCTCACACACACCCAAGATGGCGATCCGATTTACAGTTGTCGAACCACGTCAATCGATTGTTTGATTAAAAAATAAGATCCATCGTAAATTTCTCTCGGACCGAGACAACGAACTCCCAAGTTCGCCTGCCCATTAGCACCGCAGCTGCAGCAGCATGAGTCACCGGCGCGAAGAAGTACACCGTTCCAAACATGGTCCGCCCGTCGGCCATCAATATCGTCGCGGCAATGCACTTTTCTAGCGCGCAAAGCGATGCACTTGTCGTCTAGCTGCCAAGTTCTGGGCGGAAGTCGCATTGTCGATGCACGACCCCATCGTTATCTGCGGTTCAACGACGGTGCGTGGTTCGTCGGTGCACCTTTCCGGCACCGTTGCTGCTAATTAAAAGCACTTTCCTGGCGGGACTTCTTCGGCTGGCGGGTGGGAAACTTATCTTAATTAATGTCTATACGACCACCGGCCCGTTCCGTTGTTGACGTCGCGCCGTCACCGCGTCGAGGATGTGCTAATGACACCCGCGTTGCAGAAGAGGTTCTTTTGTTGTGGGGCGGCTTTGCGTTGTACGCGAAAAATTAACCTCGGCCGAAGGTGCTTGACCGAGAGCGAACACGTGGCGCGAAACATGAGCGGCGGAATCCTTCACAGGATGTGTTCGTGCAGCAGTGCGAGAGTCGCTTAATGGTTGTGGAACCTGCATGAGTTACATCGTCTTACAATGCTAATAAAAAGAAGAGCATCCTAAGGAGCTCTTGGAGGCATCTGTCGGGATAGAGCGGAGTTAGCCAACGATATTAGAATTATGATGGCATTATGAAATCTTTTTTAAGTAATTGAATCAATTTCATAGTTGTATTGTGAGTGTTTGAGTAGTTTTGTTAATTAAAACCATTTACAAACTTTAATTTGATTAAAAACTCCCGAAAGGGTACATTTTGTGTTACCGATACATTAATGATCGCGTTATTAGTAATTGACTATTTACATTTTATATTTGTGTTTACTTGTTACATATTTTTCGCTCGGTAAATAATGGAGTAGCCGTTTTATTCTTCTCTTGAAACCATTTTGCCATTTCTCAACAAGTGTTAAGTGTTAAATCATCTCTGTTACTGTTGATGCCTGTTACAATTTTAAACCCGTTCATAATCCTATCACGCGTTCCGCTTAAGGTCCGTGCCCTGTGCCCGGCACCGGGCCGGGTCGATGTTTATCTTACGAGCCAACATGCAGCGCATCAACACGCTAAGCCCTCCGCGATGTGGTGGGCATTACGCGAGGCATAACAAAGGATCAATCATACCGAACACCGCGTAATCCCCGTGCGGTACGGTTCGATTTGCTGGCCGCAAATTTTTCATATACCGTACCCTGTGGGCCGCCTGTCTTCGACGACCAATTAAGCCCTAAGCTACTGCAAACAGCATGCTCGTGAAGTGATTAGCGAGGATTTCCAGTTGCTGCCGGTGACGTGTCGAGCGACGTGGCTTTAGTTTTTCTAGCTCGCACGGCTCCTTTTGCGTGCTGTCGTGGAATTCCGATTCGGAAGTCCTGATTCCGATCGGCGCTCTGAAAGGTACACACTTCCGCATTCAAAGCGGCCCGGCACTTGGATGCCGAGGAGCCGCAGCACAGAAAGAAGCTAAAACTGTACAAATCCTGCTTAGCTCCCAGTGCCTGACCGTCTTTGCCCATAAAGAAAAGAAGGTCGGCCAGCATAGCCATAAATAAACCGAAAACCAAAACGGGCCCCGGTCCGTGATTCGTGCTGCGATTGAACTTGACATTGACAACTCTATGCTGGGGTCGTTCCGTGGGTCGATGGAACCGATTGCGCGTCGAGGTGATGTGCAGTCAACGACTTGCAGCATGGCAGAGCGCGACCAATCAATCGGCGCTTCCCAAGATGGCGCACTTCAAGATCTGATCAAGAAAAAATAACAGTTTTAATTAGCGAGGCGTTGCTACTGTTGCTGCGGCCGCTCGGTCGGCAGCGTCCGTGAGTCTCCAGAAACGGAGGTTCAGAGGTGAACGGTTGACACTGAGAGAGAGACGGAGAGAGGTCCCCTTCTGTAGACCTTGCCCCTTCCGTTGACTGGTTTGGTAAAACGTTAGAATGCCTTGCGGCCGTGTGGCGGAACTTGTGGTGCCTGATGCTGCTGGCAGTGGCAGCATCGTCTGTCGGGACGGGAGAAAGATGATTCATGTCGAATGCACCGTGTGGCGAATGTCCGACATTCATTATTTACAATTACAACACGTAGATGCCACACTTTCAACACCGCCAGTGGGACGGGGGCTTTCATTAGGCGTGCCCGGACCGGGGACAAACTTTGCTTCCTCATTTCCCCTTCAAGGAGCTCCTTCGACCTTCCCCCATCTCGACACCGATCCCAAACCAAACGGACGGAGCGTGGCGTGGCGAACACGGAATGCAATGTCTCTAATGTTTTCTGCCCCGATGGGCTCCACTGAAGCGGCGATGCGATGGTCTGGCGTCGGTTGGTCTAGCTCCAGCGATGCCGAGGCAGCGGAGCCGGTGGACGTTGAAGTTGGTCCGCTTGTCGATTCTGCCACCGAGAGTGTCAAGTCGTTAGCATTCGGGGCCGACCCTTCGGGCTTCAGTCGGTCGACCTGCTAATTACCTAATTAATCGCCGAGCTGTTTAACTTTTCAGGATCACGACCAACCCCGACGGATGCTGCTCTTGGCGGGTTGGATTCTACGTTCTGAAGGTTCGGTCAACAGGGCACGGAATTGGCTGGCCGAAAGTTTTGCTGAGTTTGCACAATTTTGAACTCCAATTTGAGGCATCAAATGAGGTTGTTTAAAGCAAGCAAATTGTATCTTGCCTTCAATTGAAATTTAGTACACAACTAGGTCTGTGTCCATCTAGTAGTCTTCTGTTGCTTAGATTTTCTTGGAAGTTGTGTTCTGATACTGGAAGTTAATTGAATATCACAGCAATTGGCACATGGAAAAGGAATCAGAGTGACAGGATTTAAAAAAAAACAAGTATGTTTCAATAGAATTGATTACCATCGATTAAATTCCTTTTTAAAGATCGTTTATGTATCTAAGAGAAGTCAAATACTTCATTCCCCAACATCGGCATTGGTGTATTGGATAGGCTTTGGGTGTACTGTACAAAGCTTCGACCGAGCGATTAGGTGAATCATATTCTACTTATTTGTCAACCCGTGCAATGCCATGAGTCATGATACCATTTTATGAAAGAAAAATCCCTCTCGAAGTGGTGTAGGGAAAGCATTCCCAACCATAATTGGTCATTGTGGGCAGCTTTAGTACAAGTACTAAACAGCCTACTTGAAGCGCCGAGCACCCTCCAGAACGAAAGTATCCAAAACCAGTGTCAAACGACACTCTGCGTCGGTCGAGTGCCACACTTCAACTCCTCAGCTCATGGCCCATCCCGCAGTGGTCATCCCTTGGGGTGGAACTTTGCTTCAAGTTGCTCTGGGATTACAGCAGCCAGGGCTGAGCATTAATTACGTGCCCGTAATTCGTGCTAATGTAGTTGCAGCTGAGGTGAGCCCGCACGAGAACGATTATGACACAAACTATGTCCGGCACGTGTGTATCGATCTTGGCCTCCGAGAGCAGCCAACCGAGACGACGGACGAAATGACAGTTTAAACGGTGCATAATCTATGACCCGGCTCGGTGGCTCTCTCGTTCAGGCCCGGCCAAGAATCGAAGGTGGCAATCGTCAGCGCACCGGGCGGATGGACCGGGTGGAAAATATGACTCACACCAGACCGAGCCCACCCGAGTTTCCCCGCAGCCGGGCTCCGCGGCTTCCGGGCCTTCCAATCAAACTGCAATCGCTCGATGCCGGTTCCGTTACGGCCGCCCGTTCCGCTATGGCTCTCGGGCCGGAGTCGGGGTGTCCGCTGTGTTCTTTGTCCTGGCTCGCCGCCAATGTGTTGGCAGCGGCAGCGTTGCCAGCATTTTTCCACTCAGCTGAGCTTTCGGGGTGTTAAACCGCGTAAACCACCGTCACCACCTGCACCGGCAGCTGGTTTCGGGGATCGGTTACACGGCACAGCACGCACGAGTTAATCGAGTGCCACCGAGTGCGGGTTAGTGCATCGGTGCACTAGAACAAAAGCGATACGTTGTAGGCCCACAGGCCGACCTGGTGGTGGTGTTCTAATGGCCGGCTGGTTGGGTGCCCAGTCCATTAAGTGGGGGGTGGGGTTCAGTACCTCAGTACCTTCAGTGTCTGCCGAGTGTCGACGAAACACTCATGGAAAATGATTAATACGGTCGCAAGATTGTGCTACTTAAAGGTGGCCAACAGGACGCCCGAAGCCTAATGAACTTAACTGGGGCAGCCCATTTAGTGTCACTGTGAAGTGTATTGTGCTCTATTATGCTTTATCTGTTCGATTGTTTCAATTGCCCGTTTCAAAATGGCAGCTGAATTGAACGTTCTCTTTGGCTGGTTTTGGGCTTTAGGGACAACTTTGAATCGATCTATGGGCCATGACAACTTACTAGAAAAGAGGTGCTAAGTACTTTGATTTGACTATTCTGGACAAACTAGCGTCTTGTATGCTCTATAGAGTTCTTTACTTCATAACAAGTTTCGTTGAACATATCACTTCCATAATCTATATTTATAAAAGAGTACCGCGTTATTGGCTGTTTACTTATAACTCAAGAACGGCTGAACCGATTTGGCTGAAAATTGGTGTGGAGGTAGCTTAGATCCAAGGGCCCCAGATAGGATACTTTTTATAATCCGATCGCGTCACAATGAAGCTACAATACGCACAATGTGTTTTTTTTCATATACTGCAACGGGACAGACAGAGCGAGCAACAGAAAACAATTGTTGGCTTCTCTTTCTCACTAATGCAGCGTTCACTAGCTCACTAATGACGTATATAATCGAGATGTTTGGCGCATGTTGCGAGATGTTTTGGAGGGGCAATGATTTTACTGTCCTGAAATTTCCGCCAAACACTGCCAGTAATTCCAAGATCAGCTGACGAAATGAAGTGCTTCTCTTCTTATTGGACAACGACCGCTGAACGGTTTTAGCCTGCACCAACCAGCGACAATGTTAATCTGTAATACTCTTTCTAAACGTTCGTTTTTACGGGTCGGGTTGTTAGTCCCGCGCCAACCCCCCTGGAACGCCGGAATCGGGAATCGAACCCATGGCCAGCTGCGATACAGGGACGAGCGTTACCGACTGCTCCTATCACCGGGGGCCCATTGCCTATGGGGCGAAACAGAGTTCGCCGGGCCTGCTAGTTGTTTTATAATTCCCGTGAGTTTACTTAAGCATTTTTGCGAAAACAACCAGCGGATGATCCGCGTCTCTTAAATAGGGGAGAAGCCTCATAATGGAATGATGAGAATGATGAGCATGATTGATTTAATATGCCATTTCTGCCACCCCTTTCGCCATTATAAAAACTGCAAATGAAGACCCCTTTAACGCTATGCTATTTAGCGTCGCCTCGGGCAATCCGAACAACGTGATTTTAATGTGAATGGTACTCCACGGAGTCCAGTCTACCGGTTGGACACCCAGTACTGCCTTGTACCGACCGTCTACCGACCGGCGGATCAACCGCTGCGAGCTCATTAGCTGGGCGCGTGGAAGTGTGCGCAGAAAATTCGATGGAATCGATCGATTTCGCACGCTTAATCGGCGTAACTAGGAACGGAAATGCGGAAAGTCTGGTCTGCTGTTCTTCTATTCCCGTTTGTTTGCTTCGCACTTCTCGCGGAGGCTCGCGGATCGATTCTTGACCGGCTCCTTCTCTCTCGCAATGTGCGAAACCAATCGCACGTGACGAATCGACGACTGGCCGGCTCTGACCCCGTGCCGAGCAGAACGGAGCAGAAATCTGCTCTCGTGTGTGCTGTGGTCAGTTTCGGGAAGAAAACACCACCCCACAAAGGGGATGGAGCGTAGCTCGATGCGTAGGTAAAAGTTTCTATCGGTTCAACAAACGCACCATGTTTGCGCGGAACGCGGAGCGCACAAAACTAACCGCAAATCGGAACAGCCCAGTGGTTTGTTGGTCCTGCTGGTTGGCAGAGCACTTAGTTTCTCGATGTTTTCAATTGTCCAATCGATCGAATGCTGCGGCGTGTGCCGATCCTAGAGCCTCGCGACCGCGACCAACAAACCCACTCTAATGATAGCAATAAAATCCATCATCTTCCGACCCGGTCCGATCTCGATCTGTTTGACGTCTCCAATCCGTGACAAGAAAGAGCCCATCCTCCGTCGGAAGGTGCGGACTTCGTTTAAGATGGCTTTTTTCCTCTCTCTCTCCTTAATTTACTACCTACCCGCTAAGCGACGAACCCTCTGCTGCTGCTGCTGGGACGTCGCGCTCCGTTTTACGGCTTCGCCGTCAGCGATCGCCAACACCGGTAGCTCCATTTTATGTTAAAACATGATTATTGCTGCCTTTTTTATGCTCCCCACCCCATCGCGGTCCGACCCGGCCATCCGATGGTCACGTGCGGCTGGTTGTGCAGAGATTGGGTCCTCCCGTTTTTGTTGGCTTCATTGCAGAAAGCTTTTTTCGAGTGTTCGCTTTGAGTTCGCTTCTCGGCGCAGCGTCCTCCTGCGCCGAGATCTTTCCACCCGATTGGCACACCGATCCGACCGGTGGATCGAATTATTGCTCGCTT
>NW_026453987.1:0-17711 GCF_943734635.1 Anopheles cruzii
CGAGCAATTGCACGCAAATCTCTATAATCTATTAAACAAACAAACAACTGAATTCAGATCTCTACTGTCAATAACTGCACCGTTCGAAGCTAGCAATTGACCATTAACGATTAGAATTGGCCAACGGAAGAGGTTTTTTGTTTCACCAGGACAACGAAATGTCACAGACGTCTTTAGTGAATCGCCAGAAAGTCCGGGAGCTTGATTGGGAAGTTTTAATGCATCCACCGTATAGTTCGAACCTTGTTTCAAGCGATTGACACCTTTTTTGCGCATTGCAAAATCTCCTAAATGATGAAAAATTGAAATCAAGAAAGGATTGTGAAAATGTTTTGCTCGAGTTTATCGCCGAAAATGACTAAGCCTTCTACAATAGAGGCGATGAAGGTACTCTTAAAAAGGCAACACATTTTACAACAAAATGGTGTATATTTGACACAAATCGGACCATCCGAACATCTTCAATACTGTTTTGAAACTCATGAAAATATAATGGACTTCTTTTTCCCCAACTCAATATAATTTAATGAACACTGAGTGATTTAAATAACATTTCTTAAGGTCGCGTATTGAGCTAAGGCCCTGCATCGCGCTAGGTTTTGCATTTTGGCTTATTTTTACCTGTCTTCCAATGTACTTTTTGCCCAACGTACGATTTGTATTGACACATTCTTCGGTTTCGTTTTGCCCAGTCCCTTTGTCAAGGTTAATGGGCATTAAATTATCCTGCATTAACTGTGTGCAACCGACATCTTAAACATTTACTCCTCGCACGCTGCGCACGCTGTTGGCGCACTTTTAGGCGCCCCCGCCCCGAAAAACCTGCGTATCGTTAGCCCAGTTCCGTGACATTTTCGCCTCTACGGAACACAGAAGGCATCTGGGGATGAGGCCGGGCAGAGAGAGCACAGGAATCCAATATCCCACGTCAACCTATCAACGAATTCAAACAACATGCCCCGTCCCGCGCTGCTGCCATCTCGGGGCTGGGCACCGGATTTGGGAGTAAAAAGCTGACTTTACGTTTATGCAAAGCTTTTCTCCACTCTCGCCCGGGCGCTGTCCGCTACTACCGTCCTGCTCGCTCATTATTTTCTTCCCTCCGTCGGTTTTCCATTCCAAAGAGTACATAATTTTTCCATCTCCTTATCCCTTTTCGGTGGTTCGACGAAATGTTTGTGCCACCGATGCTGTTGTGAGGGCGCGCGCCCGACAAAGAGAGTGAGCGCGAGGGCACGAAAGAGACGGGGATGCAGGGCCAAGGATCCGAAGGGGGACGATATCTGCAAAGGCTGGTTCGCTACCGGTCTGTGGGCCACAATAATTGTGGGCCTCCGGTCCGGGAAAACCCGGGCTCGGGCCCGGATGAAGTGGTGGTCCGGCAGGACTGATCTGAATATAAAAACCGCATTTTTATGGTTGATTTCTGTTCCGGGCCCCCGTAGTCGATAGCGCTCCGTTCCGCGGGGGTGACTCGGAACTGATCGTCGGATAGGGATTTCGCGTCGAATCGAGGCCGACGCCACGCCACTTCGTTATCCTTTTTGGTGGGCGCTGGGAGCGCAAAAAGAGGCGAGCGAAGCGAACGAGATATCAAGATCGGATAAGGTGGTACACGGCCCGGCACGGGGCCCTTATCGCCGGCCGGCCGGCCGGCCACGAAATGAGTCCGGGGAAAAATGTGTACTCCGTGGGAACAAACCGCACCAAACCCCACTCCATTGTGGGAAACTCGGTAGCGCCAGGAAGTGGTTACACGTGAACTTTGTCACGTGCTTGGGGCGGCTGAGGCTGAGGTGCCGGCGGAACTCCTTTTTGCGGGCTTACGAAGAAAGCATCTCGGCGCGCGCTCCTTCATGGCCTGTAGCTAATGGCAAAAGGTTTTTTTTTTCTCGTTTTAGCGAATGTCCAACACGATTACCAGCAGCAAGCGCTGGTTGGCCGTGGCGGCGGCGGGAGCAATACTAATTTCATTTAATATCGTCCATCCTGGGCAGCCTCTCGGAAGTGGCAGGCACCGACCGACAGCGAACTAAGGAGCAGAATGGAATTTTCAATTAAATGGATGCGAATTCTAATTCAACAAATTAGTACTTACAATTCGATCATCGTGTGCGCCACTTCCAGCCGTTTGCGCTCCATGGAGCGCCGCCGGTGCACGTGGACGGAATTTCGAACTCGGGCTCGGTTTCGGTCCGTTCGCTCGTTCGCTTTCGTTTCCGGTGTTGAGTACTATTTTCGTACTCCCCCCTTGAGGAAACGACCGGCGAAAGCTGCTTTCGCTCGGTACCGAGACTGTCGCTTCCTTCTCCGTATGGCCAATGTTTTCCACTTTAAATTTCGGCCACGCTGTGCTCGCGCCGGTGGCTGTGGAAATCTTTTGAGGATTTGAATACATTAGGCCACCACCGTGCGCGCAACAGTCGGGCCGCTGAAAATTTAACCAACCCTCGGGACAACCCAGGGCCAGGCCAGCGAAACCGATGAAGGCGTTGAGAATAATCGTACAGTTTTATAACAGCGCCATAATGCGTTTTGTGTGGAGCGTCTCCACCGTGGAGCACCAGCAGCTGTTTGCCGGCCTCGGCGGTGGTGAGTTGGAATCGTTGGAACCGTTTACGTTTAAGAGCGCGAGCATTACAGTGGCACTTTGTTTATGCGTCCGAATGAACTTTGATTGCACGTTGGCGCGTGTTCGTGGCCGATCATTGTGTGGCGGTGCATCCGCGCCAACATTCGCGCAAAGAACCATCTTCTTTTGGCGTTTGTGCCGTTAGGGTTGGGTTTTGTTGAACCGTACCGTGCGTGGTGTATTTTGTGGTTACTCTTTTTCATGCTGCCGTCATCCGGCGCAAGGTCGTTATCTAAGATGGGTCTGCTTCGTAGCGCTGGCTTCTATCCTGCCAGCGGCACACTATCAAGATGTGGCAGGATCGGAATCGGAAATGTTGCCCTTTTTGCTGTAGCTGATTTATTACGATAAATACGCGAACACACAAATGTAACGTGGAAGCTCAACGGTGTCGATTTAGTTCGATCTTAGCTTTGGGATATGTTTGGCTCATGGCTCCGGGTAGTACCTACGGGAGCACTTAAGGCAGTCAACCATTAGCGAACCGTTTTACGTGCACTAGGTGCCCCGTGCCATTCAACTACACTACACTTACGGTTCTCGGAAACATAAGGCAGTTGCAGTAGAGAGACCAACCAGCTATTTGGTTGATTGATGATTCATTGCCACCGGGCGATGATTGATACGTTTGGGTCAAGCTACTTACCGTTGCATCTCGATTGCTTCCGTGGTTTTCGATTGCTACCGTGGTCAAAAAAATATCTGGTATACGTTTACGTTTTGAAAAATATTTATGTCACTATGGCAAACCCTATAAAATGACAGGATCAATTTCAATGTAAAAAAAACTCCGCCATTTTTCAGTCCATTTTGAAAAATTAGCAAAATTTATTCAGAGTATAGAATGTCGTTTATTGACAACTCACAGTGAATACACTTTCGATCAAATGATCGCCTCCATTAGACGACACACAAAAAGCGGCCCTTTGTGGGGCCATTTTTCATTGTTTTTGACAACTTTTCGTGATTAATAACGGCAATTTCCGCTGTGATGTTGGCTTTCAGTTCTTCAATGGTCTTCGGTTGGCTGGCATAAACCTTACTCTTCGATTAGCCCCACAGAAAGAAGTCAGAGGAAATTCGGCATTAATAAGCACGCACAGTTTTCACAGTCGAACGATTATTTTCAATGGACGGCGCTACGATTTAAGCCCGTTGGTTTAGAGAAAATCGACCCATGACTAAAATTTCATAGACCGAAGTTTCAGCATGTGGCTGATTTTCCTAAATCGACTGAAAAATGGCGAAGTTATATGACATTCAAATTGATTCTGTCACTATGCCGCATTCTGTATGCTTCTTAATCTATGTCGATTCCTTTAAAGTACTCCCAACTCTATGCAATACATCTGTAGCGACCTCGTCGTAGCAATATCTTTTCGAAAAAGTACGCGTATACGAATTCGAGCAGTCGAGTAGCATCGTCGAGCAGTGTTTGAAAAAAATGGTCAAGTATTCACTGACAAGGTTTTCTCCGCACAATCGGAGATTACTTGAGTTAGTTCATGTGTAACACTCAACGCATTCAGAAGCACGAAACTATATCTCCCGATCATAAAAATAAAAAATAAGAAATATTACAAGATTTCTACACATCTATGTCTACGTTTCGAAAAGTTTCGAAACGGTCCGAAAAGTTTTGGAAAAGAAAAAAAAACATATTGTTCGGTTCGGCTCCTATCTAAACGATTGACTGTAAAAGGTGTCCACGCGTTGGCCTCTTGAGTTTAGCGATTGACCAGAAGTCACATGGTCCTAAATCAGGAGAATTGAGTTCGGAAAGAATTCATATTGCACCACACCACGATAATCGAAGACAACTCCGTTCCCGTTAGTTTTTGGCCACAGTATTATTTTGATCGAACTAGCTAAAAGAGTTATTTTCCATTTTATGCTAGCCCGTAGTGTCGTCCTGGTGGTGTGTTTGTGTCTCCTTCTGGCGAGCATTATTTAATCCACTTGCCGCCCGTTGTTGGAATTGAAGACATCATTTCCGGCCGGTGATGATGGTGTGCGGTGCGTTAGTTATGGAAATGGATTGGAAAAATCGAAAATATCTCTCTCTGTCTGTCTGTCTCTCTCTCTCCCCGTACTTCGATCGGTTCGATCGCTCGGAAAGGAACGCGCCACGTCCACCCGGGGGACGCGGCATTTTTCCTTTTCAATCACACATTTTTATCACTCTTCCATTTATGGTGTGAAATACGGTTTTATGGGATGTAGCTTTTCATTTTTCCACGCTCCATTCCACGGTTAGCCTTTTTGTGGCCGCTCCGGCAGAGTAAGATCATCGGACGGGGTTCGGTTAGCATAGGTGACGTTGCCGGGGACCGGTTGCCCACCCCGGGGCGGTTGCTGTTCGATCCCTCTCACCGCACGCGGGCAACAACCCAACTCCGGGAAAACGTTTGATGCTGAAATTTTTCATTTTTCCTCGTTTTAGGTTTTTTCCTTCCTTTTATGGTCTGTGTTCGGGGTTTTTGTTGGATTTTGGGTCGGATAGCCGCTAGGTGTTTCCAGTTATGAAACGACGACGCCACCGCCGCCGTCGTCGAGGAAATGAGCCAAGAAATCCACTTCAGCCGAGCCGAGGATTTGGCGGGTGGCCGGCGCCCGGTGTGTGTGTGTTTAAGTAAATAATCACAATCCACCCGGGTGGAGTGCGGTATTGGGTTTTCCGTGCACGCTCGGCACGGATCGTTCGTTTTATATTACAAAACCGCGCTGCGTCCCACTCGCGCGCGCCGCATACGCACGGGGAGCATAAGACGTTCGAATCTTGCGGCATCGCCTGGGTGGACTCGCCCTCCAAGGCCAAGTGGTGAGCCGTGGCAGCAACATATGTAACGTAATAATTCTAACTCGTTTCCCGTGATGATGAAAGATAGCATACTATGCTAACCGGGGCCGACTGGCAAGATGGTGGACAAGGCACACACACACACGATGGCGTCAAACTGAGCCTCCTTTAGCCCGTCTCGAGAGTATGCTCATCCCAGTGCTGGCGCGTGTTTCCGTTTTGGGTTTTTATTTATTTGTACACTTTTGTTTAAACGGACGCCATTTGTATTGCTCTCCGACGGGGGCCTGAGACGGGGTTCCAAAATGGGAAAGGAACCACCACCGGCAGCGTGTGGCACTTTCACCGGATTGGATTGGAGTCTCGGTCTGCTGCTGCAGCCGACCGCCTACATTGTTGCTGCCGTTGCTATTGTTTGTTTTGTTTCGACGAATGAAAACAGCCGCTGGACGCGGGAGCATCAAACCCGACGGGACCTGTCGGCTGTTAACAAGCATGATAACGCCTTTATGTGTTTTCTCTAGTCCGAAAAAAATATCAACATTAAAATAAAGGGTTACGGCGATAAACATTCTGCTGTTGCTTCAGTTGCCGCCTGCTTATTGACGTCGCCTTCGCGCTCGATGCTGGCGGAAGCATTTCAATGGTCACCGTCATCCTTTCCGTCCGGATCACAAGGACCCTCCGAAATGACGTTTCGCGAAATCGGCCAGGCGAAGGTGCTTGCATTTGCTTGCACCATCGCACAGTAGGGATTTTGTATGGGAAAGGCGGACATATTTGTTTTTTGGAAGAATCTATGGAGTTTTTTTGACGTTATTGATTTCTTTGCATGTATTTTGATTAAATTCAACTCTTTATGTGTTATACAAGCGTGCAAGTATAATAAACAAGCTCTTTCGTTATTTTGAGGTTTTAAAACGCCTAAGCTATGCAATTTGAATTACACTAAAATCTAAACGCCTGAGCTATGCAATCTGCATTACGCCAACACGTTTGAATGCATAATCTGCAAATTTTCTGCAACATAGAGACCAGGCGCCTCCATAAGAATCTTTTTTCTTGAAATAAGTCCAGTGGACGAGTTTGCAGGAATTTGCAATTAAAACTTACTGGAAATCGTTTAAAATTACCTAAATTTCTATTGTAATGCCTCGTTTAGGCGCCAGAACGCGAAACATTTTTTTGCTGCTTTACCAAAGTTGAAAAACTGTATTTTTCGTAGTTTACTATACTAATCTATATATATAAAAATGGTTGTTTGTCTGTCTGTCTGTCTGTACCGCATTTTCTCCAAAACTACTGAACCAATCCGCGTGAAATTTAGCACAGCGTAGTTTTATGACCCCGGATTGTGAATAGGAAAGTTTCACCCTCCCACACCTCCGGGGAGGGGGCGCTCCCATACAAACGTAACATAAAAATTCAGCATCGGAAAGGAAAGCCGATCGGATACATCACCGGGAAGCCCGATCGTCCGAGGCGGAGGAGTAACAGGAAGCGAGGAGGGAAGCCGATCGGGTACGTCACCCGGAAGCCCGATCATTTGGAACAGAGGAGTAACGGGAGGCGGGAAGGGAAACTGAACAAATACGTCACCGGGAAGCCCGATCGTCTGAAAAGTAGGAGTAACGGGAAGCGAAAAGGGGAGCTGATCGGATACGTCACCAAGAAGTCCTCTGAAACGCCTCCCAATCGAGAAATAAGGATGAAATGAGGCGCAGCGACGCGTGCCGGGAACTGCTAGTTCCCGATAAAATTGTACTAGCAATGCAAAACGTAAACATTTGATTATTTCATATGAAAGAAGGATTCATTACCTTTTGAATGATGTATAATATAGGTACATTACCGTCGCAGAACTGTGCTAACGATCGCGTTAAAGTAGCTGATGAAAGATGGTATTAAAGAGCCATTTTTATCATTCTTTCGACTTTGACAAATGATTTCTCGGAATCTACGCAACATGGATCCGAAAAATATGGATCGCTCATAGCTAATTTAGCTATTTTAGGAAAATATAACTAAAAACCTTAGTTTTTAAAGTTGACTTATGACCGCCTTTTCCCCATAGTGCATCGGCGCCGTCCGGACATGAACGCTATTTAATGCGTGAAATGGGTGCCCCACCGATTCAATAAGGATAATTAATAAGCCTCAAACTGCGTTCTGTCTCGCGTCGCAAACGTTTGCTTTTCGACGACGCCCGCGAAATACGGTTTGGGCTTCCTTAGCCTAAGCCGGCCAATTTCTTGGATGGCTATAAATTTCGGTCAAATCATTGATGCGCCCGGTGCGTGGAACATCTGTTTCCGGCCCCGGGTTTTAGCCCCCCGGGGGGAGGCCCATTCAATGAGTGGCTTCTGGCCAGGTAATGCCGAGCCAGGGCCGCAGGTTGATTGCTTTATTATGCTTGAGTTATGTTGCAATCAAATCGTGGCCAGACAGGCAGGCGCAGTATTTCCGACGGTGGTCCTGTCCGGATTTCGGGTGGGGGGGTTCCAGTTTACGCTCTGCCCTAATGACGCGCCAGCTCGGCAACTATCGGGACGGGGCGCCCACTCCCGAAGGTGGCAAACGGTAATCCCCAGAAAATTGCCAACTCCTCCTAACGCGCCCAGCTGGTGTCGTCAGACGAGAGGCTGATATTGTTTAGCGTTCCGAGTCTGATACCGCGGTGGCAGCTGGCAGAGCTCTCTAGGACGCTGCGTCTTCCTTGAGAGGCACCTTGAGTGCGCTGCTGCACCGCGGGATGTCATGCACTTCGTTGGGCACCGAATAAGACGGTTGACATGCTGCCCTTTTCGATCGTCCGGCCGAAGCGCTGCCCTCTGACGTGTAAAGTCTTATCCAAGCATAGCACCGGCCCCAACAATAACCCCAGCAGCGTCTTCGGCAGCGCACGGTCACATCCTGCTGAAACAACTGTGGCCAATGATAGGCACCAAGGCGGGAAGCGTCTGTTTATTTAGGAGTAAAGTTTTCCAACTCGATCATACCGGAGCGTAGGCCCCGATGTGGCCCGAGAGGTGCCAAGATGCAGGGCGTAGTATTAACGAGTAAATATATTAGATTTGCATTATTGAATCACTTCATTACGGACGGAACGGGCAGAGCCAACCCGGGGCCGGTGGTGTGCCTAGACGAGACAGAGAGAGAGAGAGAAAGAGAGGTTAAAGGAGGACGTGAGTGAAGGGTTCGAACACGCTGATAAGAAGTAATGGGGTGTCTCATGCAGAGGAGAGGGACCCTATGTGAATGTGAAATTCTTCAAACGCCATCCTCAAAAATTTTATGTTCCAACTTTGTTCCGTTCCGTTCCCGTTAGCTCGGGACGCGTGTTAGTGTGTTGTGTGGTGGCCACCAACACTTGGCCGTGGTTCCCGAGATGAAATCCACTCCGTTACGCTAGAGCAGTCCATTCAGAGGCTGTCGGTTGCGGTCTGTTCATGAAAGAGAGCGCGTGAGAGTGACTGAGGCTGACTGACAGTAGACTAACTGTCATTCGGTGTGCCGGAGAAATGGCCGGACCATTGAGATTCGCTCCGTTCCGCACCATTTCCCCGGTGTCCTGAGATCTTGATGGCCAAACCCACCGACACTTCACAGAAACTCTGGGAGTCGTCCCCCCAAAGGTTGCCAGCCAGGATGTTCGTTGATAGCTCGCCGGGTTTTCCCCGGGCGTTGATTTTCGGTCGGTTGCATGGTTCGGTTGGCGTCGTCTTCGTTCGGTTGTTGGTGCGCGGACCCGTCTACCCGACGTGAAGGGAAGGTGGCCGGGAAGGTGGGTTGGACAAAAATGGCGAAACTCGACGCTTTTCGCCCCCGGAGGGTAAATATTTTGTGTCCTATTTGATGGTTTACATTATTACGGTGGCAGTTCTTCTTGGCGGCTTCGAAGCACCGCACCGCACCGTACCGACGCAGCGTCTCTTGGTCGTCTTGGTCGTCGACTGTGTCATCTCTTACATAATCCCGACGAAGCTTACGCTCGCGCGCTGTCTTTGGGTCGTCGGAAGCCGCCGGTTGGAGCCGGTGGAGAAGACGGAAAAAGGAAGCTATTTGCTGGCTAGCAGCGGAGGATCCCCGAGCATGACAGAGGGACTTCAGAGTGTCCCATATCTAACCATAACCATTTCCACCGAGACCGGTTGGCCCAGAATTCTTGCCGCACTAGCACGCGGCCGCACTCCTTCCCGAGAGCTTGCCCGAGAGGAGCAAAAGTTATTTCGATCTCCGTAGACCGACCCAGTAGACCGAGTCCTCCTGACCGCTTACCTGGAAAAAAGGTGCCAAAAAGCTGTCCGACGGCTCTGGTTTCGCTTTAAATGATGGGGTGTTGCCAGGGGACTTCCGAAGTGCCCTGCGTGTGCTGCTCCTTGCCGACTGTGCCGTGCCGAACTTATTTAACGTTGAGGTTGTTTCCGTGACCGGACTGGATTCGCTACGCACCTTTTGTGAGGGGGGGATCCCCTAGTGCATTGAGGTGGGTAAACGTAGGATGGACTTCCGGTGGGAACTTCCACACCGGAGCCACGGCAGGTAGATTACGGGGGTCGAGTGGGATAATCAAAACTCCAAAACTGACCAATTTCCAACATCGAATTCCTGAGATCACGGCGCCTTGCGTCCGTCCGAAGCCCAAAAACAACGAAACGCGTTACAAAAGTGATAAAACATTCGGCCCCCCCGAGGGCCCCCCAATTGCTTATCGTCTTTTTTGGGGTGGAAATTTCCGGGGAATTTTGGGCCTTTCTCGGGATCGGCCCGGGTTTTCTTAGCCAGGAAAGAGGCCGGCTGGCTGGCCGCCGCCGCCGTTACGGTACACGGTTGGTTGGGAAAAGAAATGATTCGGCGGTGGGTGTGATAAATCGGCGGACCAAGATCCGGGCACGGGCCCGGGCGCGATTATCGCTAACAGACATCCCTTTTTTGGGCGGAATTAAGTGTTTTTCCGGCGTTCGACATCCACGACGGGGCCAAGGCCCCCGTCTGCGGGGGCCGATGTTTTGGCGGTGGAAAATTAAGCGCCCTTCGCGGTTGTCGGGGGGGCGTTTGTGGGTGGCCGCAAAAACGAGTTCATGCACGCGTATCGAAACGGCCCAAAAGTGCAAAAGTCAATCATGGGTGGAAATAAATAAAAGCTGATAACGGAACCGCTGTCGGGGCTTCGTTCAGGCGCTGTCGAAGGGACGGGTGGGCGAATTAGGATTTAGGGGGAGGCGAACATCCTTTTTTTATCATATTACGAGCCGCGCCGACAACCGTAACGACGACTGCCGACGTCTCAATATTAATGACAATCTCTGCCGCTGCCGACGCATGGGGAGACTGTCGGGGACCGGAACGTGATTTCTCGCCACGCGGCTTGGGCGTTCCTAGTTCTGCAAGCGCACCGCACCGTAATCACATTCAGGCCATAAATTATAATTCTAACGGTGGAGACTAATAAATATCTCCACTGCATATCTAATGCTCGCTGCACTCTCCGCGCACACGGCCCCGGGCTCGTGCGGGTATCATCTGGTGCACTCCGGGCCGAGGCCGAGGCATCATAAGACGCGGGAGGCGAAGAACCGGTGGCCGCATCGGTGGCGTGGCAGGGAAGCTAACGAAGCAAGTTTGACGCCCGTTTTTTGCTGCCACGTCGAACGATTGCCGGGCGTGAGCGGGGTTCGGTCGGTCTCAACCACTGGCACTGCTGATAAGCTGACGCCGGAAGGTGAAAGAAACCCCCTCACACCGATTACATATCGTCTTACGATTTTCGGTGGGAAAAACGGCGAACCTTTACGTTTTTCGGCCACGAGCCACGAGTGTCGGTCCGGGAGTGTCCGTGTGTGTGTGGTGAATATTATGAATCATAACGGACCACATCCTGGGGTTTTTGTTTGAACACACACACACGCAGACAGAGCAGGGCACAGGACCATGCCAGGATCTTAAGTGCTGATGTTTGGCCACCAGCGTGAAGGTGTCCACAGCGGAAGGAAAGCGGAAGTGAGCAAAAAGTCGCCACTCGTATCCAAAAGTTCTGCGGGAAACGGAGTTCAAGGTGGATCACCTCACGGAAAATTATACAAACATTTCTTAAAATTTAAATTACATTAATTTCTCAATTTGGAGAGGACAATTATATGATCGATATTAAATTCTAGCACTTGGTAGTCGAGCGCTTATCGTGCCGCAATTGTAGTTGAGAGTTTGGAAATGCTCCAAACCCGGGTCACAGAGATGATTGTGAGCTTTTATTTATTTGCAAAAGAAAACAGTCAACGGGGGCAACTTAGCCTAATTGACAAAAATGAACTTAACTTAGCACTTACAACTAAACTAATCACAACTGACGAATAGCAAACGCAGAAGCAAGTAACCGGTATTTTAAAGGAAAATATACACTTAAGTAACATGGACGAAACACTTAAAGTGTGAACGAATAGATGGGCTGGAAAATAGTCAACTGAAGTCAAAGGGTAATTTTGAAGATCAAGCCAAACTGATGAATATCAGCTTCTGTCAATTTTGTATTTTGTATATCTTTAATTAATTCTGTTATTCTAATAATAATTGATAAATACTAGGTGTGTGCGTTGAGAAACGAACTTTTAAAAAGATGGCTGTACCTGCCGATTGGGACTTCCCAGTTTAGCGGTTTATTCATCATTTCCTTGTTTTGACATCAGGTAAATGATTTCAGGTCGAAAAAAAAATATTTCGGTTTGCAACCCATCTTTGAAAGGGTTAAACTATGTCAACTTTTGTGCCTGAAAATGAAGTTTAGCGGGGATTATTATTTTTCTGCCTCTGTTGAAGAAAACTGCTTCGGAATCGCACCAAATGCTTGTCGAGACTTGTATTTGGAAGATCGCAGTGCTTTAAGTGGTTTAAAAAATTCCAAAATGGCGATTTTGACTTTACAAAAAAGAAGCGTCCAAGGACTTCAAAAAACGGACTTTCTGATGGGACAGAAAGGTGTGGTGTTTCACAAGCTCCTAAAACCTGATGAAAACGTTAATTCCGATCGCTACTGACAACAAATGATCAATTTGAACCATGCATTGATCGAAAAACGACCAAAATGCAATTCTAGTGGGTTTCAATGGAGACGCCTGGTGGCCCGTGGCAACAAGCACCAGGTTCTCCAAAAAACAAAACTGTTTCAGGATACTATCAAATCACTTGGATGGGAGCTGCTATCCCTCCCCGCGTTATTCACCAGACTTGGCTCTTTCCGAATATCATTCATTTTCGTCGATGGGACACGTATTGGCTGAGCAGCCCTTCGTTTTTCTACGAAAAAGTCGAAATGGAATGACTAATTAGTTTACTTGAAAAGTCGAAGAATTCTTTCCTCTGGGAATCCATGATTTAGCAGAGAGATAGGAGAAATGTATAGCTAGCAATGGCATATACTTCGAATAAAATAGAAACTCGCATTAACATTTTATAAACATTTTCTGTGTGTTAAAAAATTCCGAATCTCAACGCAACGACCTAGTAATGTTGAATAGTATAGACACACTTTCCAGTGAGTTTTGAAGAAAATTGCTTCTCTTGATTACTTCTTAGCTGAAGATATGTCCAGTTGTATGTGAATCCTAACACATACTAGAATGTACACTACTCAAATTACTAATGTGGTATATTTTTGTAGTTCTTTAAAGCAGTACCGAACGAAGTAGTTAGTGTTCTACACGAAGGCACGATTGTCGCAGCGACCCACTGGAGGTTAGGAACACAGAAAAGTGTTCCACCACCGAAACGGTTCCTTGTGATGTCAATTCTTCTCCGAAAGGACACTCGTGTAGAAATGGGGTTTGTGTAAATGCTCTTGCCAAGTTGGCACAAACTGGCCGTTGGAGAACACAATTGAAAAAAGGAAAACCTCCCAAATGTGCCAATCGCGCCGGACGCGATTTCGTGGCGCCAGAAAATGACGCAGTGTGTCCCTTTTTCGTTTTTCTGTCGAAAACACGCTCGGTGCTAAAGGTGCCCGACATGTAGTTATTGGAAGTCGGTAGGTAGACAAGGCTTCCGTGCGATATCCGGCCCGGGGACGCACATGGTGCGCACACACCCGTCGAAGCTCATGTCGAACGTGAAAAATCGAACACGTCCATCGAAAGGCAGGCCATCGGCGGTACCCGGGGTCGCTCCCCAGGTTGGGCCTCCGGTACATCACATCCATCGTTTAGATTGTGTTAAAACCGATCTCGGCTAACTATTTGCTTCGGATTACTGTCAGCATTTTAGCTTGAGCGAAACAAGCGGGCCAAAGAAAGCTTTACGTTTCCGAGAAGAGGGGGCCACCGAGAATTGGCCAGAGACCCGAGGGCAAATCTCATTTCAGGCGCGCTCTACGTGTGCTTGTCCGTGATGTTCGGTTCCCATCGCTTCCTGCCTGAACGGGCCTACGCGTCCGGAAAACGTTCAAACGGTCCGTTGTTAACGGCTCGAAGAATACGATCGATTGATATCATCCGTTGCGTTAGGATCGACGGAAATAAGGATGCATTTACGCCAAATGGTGGCCCATTTTTGGGAGCCGAACAGGATCACGTGCTCTCGCAGCAAAACATGTTCTCGCTGTGAACGTTGGACGCCTCCGATTCGTGTGAAGAAACATCGTCACCGTCGGCAGCTCGACATTTAGTTGACTTTCTCGCACGCAGTTCAAGATTTCGATCACGTTGCAAATGAAACTAATTATGCCGTAACTTTTATGGTCGATAATGCTTATCACTAGTGTTACGGTTCGGGAAATTGTTTCCGTTCCGCGGGCGATGGTGTTTTTTTCTTCGGTGCGTCACGATTTCGCCGTAAGCGTCCTGCGAGAACCCTCCATTAGGGTGTAATTGATTTCTGAAACAATTGTATTTTATGTTGAGGTGCCATGTTGAGGTTGCGTAAAATTTGTTACAGTTCCACAGAAGAAGGTTAGTAATCAGATTTATTTTTTACTTCGAAAGAAGTAACTTTAATACTTGTTTCTGGGATTCGAAGCAGAAAAACCACTCTCCATAGAATGTGTCGGGGTACTTGTGTTCAAATGTCAGGGAACTACGAAGCCTCTTAATATTTTCAAGTCCTGGTTCTCATTTTACGGAACATAGTTGGCTATCCACTTCTGATCATTGACTACTTAGTACTGTTCTGTCCAGTATTAGTAATTCTCTACACAAATTCCACAATTCTTTTACAGAGACTAACAAATTATTAATTCGGTTAGATAATCGATGACATACACACTAAAATGTTCGTTTACTCTATAACTTATTGTTACTATACTACTCACGGGAACTTGTTTATAACTCAAAAAAATGTTATTACTCCAAATCTATATCATCATCTTCAGAGTAATCCCTACCTTCAATAAATCTTTGTATACATTTATCCTTATTTTATTGGGTCAAGTAAACAGTTTCCGCCGATTTTTAACCAAATTTCAAACATATTTTTTTTATTTATAAGAAACTTTATTAAAGCAAGTGCCATGTGCCATTTTGATCGATAACCTTTTGCCATTTTTCTGGTAGCACCATAATTCCATCAGCGTAGAACTTCGCTGGTTTAGAAAGAAAAAAAAGAGACACCTCTTTTTCACAGTCTTCTTTTGATCCTAACGTACGGCTATTAAGATGATTTTGCAGAGATCTGAACAGATGGTAATCTGATGGTGCAAGGTCAGGGCTATATGGTGGATGCATTAAAACTTCCCAGCGAAGCGATCTCAATTGCTGCCTGGTCATCAAAGATGTGTGTGGCCTGGCATTGTCATGTTGGAACAAAACGCCTTTTCTGTTGATCAATGCTGGATACTTTTTTTGCAATTGCTTGGCTCAATCTCGTTAATTGTTGACAGTAGAGAGCCGAATCAATCGTCTGGCCATATTTCAGCACCTCAGAATGGACCACGCCTTCATAATTCCACCACACACACAGCATCACCTTCATCTGCGTCAATCCAGGCTTTGCCACAGTTTTAAAGGGTTCACCCTTCATCGACCACGATGATTTTTGCACATTATTGTCGTACGTGATCCATTTTTCATCAGCAGTAATCAGTCGTTTCAGAAATGGGTCGATTTCGTTACGTTTCAGCAGAGACTCGCAGATGGAAATTGGGTCCATTAAATTTTTCACCGTCAGTTCATGTGGCACCCAAACATCAAGCTTCTTTTTGTATCCAGCCTTTTTCAAATAGTTCCAAACTGTTTTCTGGGCGATGCCTAACTCGTCAGCAATGGTATAGCTGCTAACATGCCGGTCTTGTACAATCCTTTCCATAATTTTATTGACTTTTTCGGTATTCGGTCGACCAGAGCGAGATGCATCTTTGACATCGAAATTTCCATTACGGAAACGAACAAACCATTCACGAGCTGATCTTTCTGAAACAGCATCCTCACTATAAACTACACAGATTTTTTTAGCTGCTTGCGACGCATTCTTCCCTTTTTGAAAATAATATTTGTAAATATAGCGAATTTCTTCCTTATTTTCATTCATTTTGTAGACGCTGTAACTTTTAAACTACGTTGTTGATAGCAAAACTCGTGTTGACAAAAATGTAGCTCTGAGTGTCACCTGTCAAACGTACATAAGTATTACCTGATGCGACGAGTGGTTACCGAATTAAGTGTACGCCAACGCCATTTAGCGGAACATCTTTTCCATCCATTTAGCGGAACATTTAGCGGAAACTTTTTACTTGACCCAATAGAAACGGTCCGAAAAGTTGTTATTTGGAAGACCCTTTGGCACATTCTTTGTTTGGCTCTTCACTCTCTTTACTCTAAATGGTGTCCACGGAGCGGTCACTTGGGTTAAGCGAATAATCAACAGTGGCACCGGTCCACCGGTCCTGTAGTTGCCGAATGATCTGGGTCAAGATTTTGGCGAAATGATCCCGAAAATGTGACGGAAAAATCAAGAATTGTCGCTCCACGAATCCTTTCTGTTTTAACGTAAATCCACAACCGACGCATAACATTCAAATAGTGTACTTGGTTGACAGTTTGGCCGCTTGAAAGGAACTCATAATGCACAACAACACATGATGGGGATGGGGTGTTTAAGAACAGAACACTCATACTATTTTCTTTAAACTTCAACAAGATATAACTGTCTCCGAGTCAGAGAGTTGACTGTCTGGTTATTGCTGTTATGGTCTGTCTTGATATAGGAAGTTTGTTGCGTCAAGTGCGGAATCTGGGCTTAGAGTCTCTTGGAAATTTAGATTATTTCTTCGAGGCCAAAATTGATTTTCTTTCTTTTCTTATAATACTTATGATATGATACTCACCTTACTAAGTTTTGTTGTATTTTGTATTTGTGGTAATTGCTTGGTACAATTTGTCTACCACAAATGTCACAGACAACCGTTTTTCTTCTTTCGCCTCGTAGCATCTTTAAAGAAGAATATTTTTTGCATAGATAGACTAGTTACGTATTACTGTCCTTGTATTTTCTCTGCAAACTGATAATATTCGTTTAGGAAACAATGATAATAATCGTGTGACACTAACCAGGATCACCGGCACCATCTCGGAAATGCATCTCATTAGCGGAACATTACCACTGCGACCGGAAGTGCTGGCAAGAAATTAGCGGAAAGATTTTTCCTTCCTAAACACACACACACCCTCCCGACTCGTTCATTACCGTTCCGTGTCGGGGGTCCCGATTGTCTTGGCGGCGGTACGGACTAATCGGTGGAGATAAACCATTCGGGATAACCGCTGCCCGCCGTCCGCCAGCCACAGCCACGTTCGGTGGAAAAGTGACAAGAAAAAGCACAGCATATTTTCCCCATTAATCATCTCGCAGTGCGCGCGGGTGTCACTCTTTTTGCACTCTTTTCCTGTGCCAACCGGTCGGCCACTTCCTGTCGGGCGGGCTGTGTCCTGGGCGGCGGCGGTTGGCGGTTGCGTTTATGGTTCGGGCGGGCGCGCGGCACATCCTTTGCTTCATTTTCATCGCCTTTCCCAACACCCAATTGTGTACTGTCCCGGCGGGTCCTCCAGGGTCCCGAGAGACACCACCACCACCGGTGTGGGACAGCGCAGATAAATCGTCTAGCCGCTAGCCGTGATCAACGCGGTCGGGCTGTGAGTGGAGAGGCGGCGAAATATTTCGTAATTTATGAGTGGTAATTGCTAAACCATGATGACAGAATGGAATGCCAATTTCGGTATGGCGCCTTCGCAATACTCCGCCTCCGCCAGGGACTTTTTTTTTGTTTTCAATATTCATTGGCCATTATGAGCGCCTTTTTTC
>NW_026453988.1:0-8807 GCF_943734635.1 Anopheles cruzii
AATTTTATGCAAGCCACATTTCAGGTCATAAGGACACCTTGCCCATAAGAAAAAAAAAAGAAACCCTCGTCTAGCGGTCGCGAACCGCGCTGGGTGCGTGAAACGATAAGGTTCCGCTCCTCGGAGCCTCGTACTCGTTGTTTTGTGGAAATCCTAAGCAAAGTAATTACTTTCCCTGGTTTCCCGGAAAAACTCACCCCGTACGCCGAAGCGAACGCACTTCTTCCTGGTTTTTTGGGCTCGAGCTCGAGCTCGTAAATCCCGTCGGAAAATGGGGAAGAAAATTTGAACCAACTCCCTCCCGGGACGGTTAGCCATTTTTCTTGCACGGAGTTCATAAAAAGAAAGGCAATTAGTTTGAACTTTTCCTTTCGATGCCTCCCTCTCGAACTGGGGCCGATCGAACGATCAATGTATGAGGGTGGGAAAGTCGGGAAATCGGTAGCGCCTTGGGGTGGATTGTAGGGCAAAATTTGATGAGTCATTTGTAAGGCGTTAAAGCGTTTGTCGATAATGGTTAACGGCGCCGATCCGGTTAGGTGGGGCGTTAATGTGGGGCTGCTGGTGGGATTCCGTCCTAGCTGCCATTGATGATGAGTCTCCGGAGAGTTGAGTGTCGGCTGTTGGGCAGGGATTGCGATAAGAGAAGGCCTAATCGATATCGATTGCACACTGTTCGTTTTCTTCGATTTTATGAGGTTCTTTTTGTGTCTGACATTCGCGCAGTGCGTCATGATGGGATGGCGAGTCGAAACGCAGGAACACGTGGTTAGTTCTGCCCTTTAAGAGACGATATTAGATAGAAATGGTCTCTACAAAGCAAAGAACCTTTAGCTAGTAAATCCGTCAATACTGGAAACGACGGAATTCAGATATTCACTCATCAGGCGCTTCGACTGCACGACGACATCTAACCCGGTTCGGATTATTCGTATTCGTAGCGTATTCCTCGAACGATCTGATAACGCGCGCGAGCATCAGTGTGTGCGTGAGCAGTCGATCGACGCCTCGATCAACGTTAGCCCGTGACAGCTTCCAAAACGTCATTTTGATTCGCGCCGGTGATTCGGAGTGATCGAATTTGCGGTGGTCGCGTTGCAAAATGGATTGATCTACGAAATCTTGTAATTATTTCGTGTCGTGTGAGTAAGAATGGTGGCCAACTAGTGGTCGATATCGGTGCGATTGTTGCGCTTTTGGTTCCCTATTGGTTCTAGTACAGGTGAGTAGACAAACAAATGATGAATGATCCCAAACGAGCAAAGAGAGAACGCCTGTCGAGTGATGATATAATATGTCACTTGCCGAATATTCTGGAGAAAGCATTCCATCGATCTAAGCGATCAACGTTAGTTCTTCCATATCCACTATTGCAAATAAACATTGCAAACCGTTACGGCATGATGATTCTAATACAAATTTTCGCCCCGAGCAGATTTCATTCTTAAATGGAGTTGCTTCAAGCAGCTCTTGTTTTGGGGCGCAGATTAAACGGTTGGGTAGAGTGTCCTTTCTCTGGTTGTCCTAGAGAACGCTGAGCTGCGAAATTACTCATTCGAAACAAATTTCCCATTTTCCTGCCATGTCTAACAACAACACAGAACTTGACTAAAATCCTGCGAGACGAAAGTCAGTGCCGTTCTGTAAAATTACAAACGCCAACTCACGTTCCCGCGTGCGCACTCTGTGTGGAGGGCTAATTAGAGTAGTTAAAACACAGTGTTTTGCACGATTGTGTTTCGCAGTTGCCCTTACAACAATGCACTCTAACCCACAGAGATGGTGTTGGCTGCCAACGTTTGGCTTGCCATTCGAGTACGATTGCGGTCCGCGAGCTTAACGAACCGTCTGCTACGGCCCGACGTCGCTGAAAGGCCCGTGGCATCGTGCAGAAGATAATTGAAGATTGTCCCGGTAACGACCCGAGCCCGGGCCAGGGTGACGGACCAGCGGCGGTGAGTGACAGCGGAGGAGACGCATTACATTATGAAGCATAACTAGTATCTATTACCAGCTGGCAACATGCAACACACCGCGGGAAGGAGCCCGCGGCCGGGTGGTTAATGTACACGGTCCACGGACGCTGCTGCCGCTGTGTGCACCGTGCGGTCGCTACATTAATTCTCCTGGCGTCCAGTGCCGGGTCGGTAATCAACAGCGAGCCAGCGAGCTAGCGAGCGGTTCACGCGAGGGCCCGTAGTTGGATCAGTTATCCTTGCAGCACACGATGTCGGGTCGGGCGTTTGGGGCCAAAGTTGCATCTCGTCAAACCCGTCGCGTGGTGTTCTCGGAGCGCAACCACTTCACTTTGGGCAGGGCAACCGTGGCCAAACATTTTAATTGCTACATAGCTTTCGCGGGGTTGGCTTCGTCCCGCAATGGGTGCCGTTGAAGCCTTTTTTTGGCCACAATTTGTAATTTTAATTCGGTTCGCTTACGAGGCTCACGAGCGCATCTAAACTCATTACGCTAAGCCACTCGGCGATGGTTCCGTGTTAAAGCGACCGAAATAAGTCCTTGGCCGGCCAATGAGTTACGAGTTCCGAATTTCACGCGCTCGCGATTTTGAACATCTCCTCGGCACCTAAGAAAATGCGGCCAAAATCGCGAACATGCGAAAACGAAAGCAAGTTCCAGCTTTCCAGTGTTGGAAGCTTTTGAAGAAAAATCCCAACCCTGAACCAATCCGCAAGGAACCGTTATTTATCTTAAGCCCCCCCTAGCCCGGGGGCAAAGTGATGAAATGCTCAGTTATGTTCGAACCGCCAAGCAAAGACCCCAACACAATTAATTATGCCAAACAAACAAGGCATACAAAAGGAAGAGAACGAAAAGTGAAAACACAAATGGAAATACAAATCCCTCGGCGCGATGTTGCGTAGCAAGGGTCGAATAATCACTTTAATGTCCGGATGAAATGGACAACGCGAAGAGCGAAAAAAGCGATCCACCATCAAATGGGATGTGAACCAGCAAAAAAGAACCCAAGCGCTACTGCCAATCTCTGGCGCTGACCCAAGGATTGATGTTTAAAAAAACGGCTGACCATCCTTGACCGTGACCGGCTGATTCGGGTTGAAAAAGGCAGCACATTCTTTATGTGGACGGGTAGAAATAAAGAATAGGAACCACACGCTAATGCGGAGTGCTGTGAAAATGTAGCCAAGAGTTTCCCGTTGGCCGTTGGCAATTAGTTTGTTGGTGAGACGATTCGTGCCCGATATTTTCATTGTGGTTGAATAGTGTTTCAAATTGGGTTTCAAAATATTTAAGTCCACAGGACTCACAACACCTATTTTTCAAGCGGACACCATCGCGACAGCATTTTTCGAAACGCAACACCCATTTTTCAACCTTAAACAAACTTGTTATCCGTTCGGTGTGGGCTTGGGGAAATTTCAAATTAAGTTTGAAAAACGAACATTCTAATTTGTGGCGATTGCCGAGCCGGGCCGGCCCGGGCGCAGTTGTGGCAACAACACGCCTCTGTTGGCCGGGAGTCCTGCCCATAGAAATAACAACAACACGGCCCGGTGTTTTCCCTTCACGGTTTCGTAATCTCCGCGTGGTGTTGGTGAGAAAAACCAATATTTTCTCTCCTTCGGGTGACACTTAACATTTGGTCCGGTGTGCAGTGGCGGCAGTGGCTTCTTAAATTTCTCATCCACAACTCCGACGTGGAGGACGTGAGCTATTTTCGTGGCGCGCCGCGGTCGCTCTCCGCACTCGCACCACACACTCGTATGTGACAAGCGTTTGGAATAAGACATCACATCACGGTGATCGGTGGCCCTGAGGGCTGGGAACCGGTAATTTTTTGACCACCATGATGGATCCTTACGGGGCCCCGCGGCCAGCCGACGGGACCGAGAGTTGGGAGAGAAAAAATATTTCACACAGCGCGCTTAAAAACAACATAAACCGAAGCAGCGAGAGCGAGTGACGGCAAAAAATCACGCAGACGGAGCATGATTGAGATGAGAAAAAGTGCATCTGTTAGCCGGCTGCCACAGGCTACAGCCGCGTACCCGTTGTCCCGGGGTTGGCGGCAGAACCTCAAACACGCCGAGTATGTTGCTTCTCATCCCAGCAGCCGGTTGACGGTTGATTTGATGTTTTGCGTCGGTTCCACGCTTCATGCAGCGTTCCGAGGGAACGGCAAACATGCATTTTCTCGTCCTAGCCCCGTCCGTTGGCCGCAAGGATTGATTATTGCACGTCAGGTGATGACGAATACGTCTCTGGTGGACATGCTCCGGTTGCTGTTTGATTTTATTAAATAGCAAACAAAGCTCGTGAAGAATTTTCACGTTCACGCTGGGGACCATAAATCTGATCCGTAGAATGAGGGTTCATTTTGAAACTTTCCCCCGGGTTTGCTGACCGAACCACCGAAAGGACAACATTTATTTATAGCTCACTGACGCAGAATGCATGCCCTCTGTTAGCGAGACTGGAGAGCTTGTTCACAAGACATAACATCCAGTGGCCGTCACATAATGTCAGTGTCGACGCCCCTGGCCCCAACCTGACCGGAGTCAATTTTCATCAGTATCTGTCAGCGGCTACGGCAGCGAACCGGACAGTGACACACTGCGGAATGCGAGGATTGTTGCTAATTTGCTAGCAAATTTATCATTCAATCAACAGAGAGAGAGAGAGAGTCATTTGTCAAACTATATAAACATTGAGCAACACTTTCTCCGTTTTTTGTGCCCCTTTTTGAACGGACTTTCACCGACCAGGATTGCACAGCTCGGACATCTCCGAATCATTGGATCAGGATCCTGAAGATTTTCCACTTTCCACGAGGACAACCAGGAGCCCACGAGTTGAGTGATAGATTGCCGTAAGGTCTTAAAGCGGCAGAAGAAGGTTGCTGATAATCTGTTTCAGTTCTTGTTTGGCTGGACTCTCGACAGTGACTCATCACCGTGTGAAGACCACCATCCATAGAGCATCTTGACCTTCGGCACCCGTTCGGTGTGCCATCTCCTGCCGCGATAGGATGAAAACTGTCACTCTGGTGGCCCGGAGCGTTCCACGTGGTCGTTCGTTCCATTCCGATGGTTGGCCACCGTTTTGGCTGTGACTGGTCCCGAAAAACTGCCACTTGGTCGTTGCGCTTGAGTTACGACGACGATCATCACGACGATTCGGTTCGCCACCAGCTGCCGGCAACGGGCATGGGTCGGGCCACCGGAGCCGGTCATAATTCATTTCCTTAACAAACAAATTTTAACTCGGTGTGGGATTTTCACAAGGCTGTGTGTGCCTTATGAGTGTGAAAAAGAGCGATAGAGAGAGAGAGACAGAGAGAGAATAAATGTGTTCCTCATGATGATGGTGATGGCATTAGGCGGGGGGTTAGAATCTCCTGGGTTGGGTCCTGGGTCTGCCGGAAGACCTCCTCTTCGGTGGCCGTCTTCCCACTTTGTGGGGTGAAATAGTTCTTTGGGCCCGTCGCGCCATGGCCGTGTGCGTGATCACGCATCACGATGGGAAGGAAAAGTGTTAACCCGCATTTTTTGTGCCGCTTTTGCTGTCCTACTGCTTCTCGCCTCGCCCGGGTTCGGCTGGTAACAAGACAAAACAAATTAGCTAATAGGTGGCACATATGTTGCCTATTAACTCAACTTTGCCACCCGCCGGTTTTTCATTTCGCCACGGCCGTGGCCGTTTGCGTGTGGTGTTAGTTTCTGTTTCGTACGATTTCATTCTCTTCCTACACTCGGTGGGCGGTTTGGTGCTAATATTTTCGTAATGCGATTGCCGTCGCACACGCAAAGCAGGGTTCGGAGGCACGCAAGCGTAAAATTTTATCTGCAGTCCCGACGGGGTTTTAAACCCTCGTGACGCAGTCCGCGTGACGAATGCAGCGAAAAAATGTCACCGAATGTCACGCCGTTTTTTTCCGGCATTTGATTTGGGCACATGAAACGGCTTCGCGGGCGGCAGTCGGCTAATGAAGAGGATGATGAACAACATCCGCTTTTGCGGGAGGTGTTTGAAGAGTCATGTGCAATTTGCAAAGTCGCGCCGTCACCGAGAGTTGGAAGTGGAGCGGCAATAAATGACAATGACAGACGCTGCTGGAACGGTTTCGTTCCCTTTTGGCCTCCACCGATGTCGCGTTGGTTGTCAAAACTTTGGAAATAGCAACATTATGTTGCAGCATTGGCTTAGTGACGCTCCCCGAAAAGAATCAGAGCCAAGGTCATGCAGCTGGAAAGCATCCGCAAGACGCCATCGCAAGAGAAAGAAAGCCCCAAAGATCGATAGCAATTAGGTTGCTCGGGTTACCCGGGCGAACCGAACTGCGTTAATGAATTGATATGTTCCAGCAGCAGCCGGAGAGGAGGCCACTAATTAACTTGTCACTCCAACGAGCTCAGTTCTACGTAGCATACGCCGCCCGGAGATTCCCGGAGTCCGGACTTAACACCGGACCAAGATTGGGTTGGACCGGAGCGACCAGCTGAGTCCGATGACGAAACGAACGAACACGTCGTCGTCGCCGTCAACGTCTGGCGATGACAGAAAATTGAATCAATTTTTCCAACTCGTTTCGGTTGGCCAACCTTTTCCCAAAAAACCCGCGCACCAGCTGCGTCGTGTGTATGTGTGTTTGCATTATTGAGTTGTGGTCGAGATTGGAAAGCAAATTAGGGTTTCGATTGGGCCCCGCAGTTTTCGTCCCCTTCGGCAAGGGTTTAATTGGATGAAGTTTGCAATTTCGGAGCATCACCGGGTTCTAGAAACTTGCAGCGATTTGTCAACAGTTTTCAGTTTAATTTCCTGAAACTCGTTTAAGCTCATTTGCGCCGAATGTTGGGCCACAACCATTTGTCAAATCTGTCGTCTGAGTTTTTGGGTGCATGACATCCCCTTTTTCGACACACACGTGTACGGTTGAGAAAAAAACGGAAAAACTCCTTTTCGGGACCACTTTGGGGACTCACAGACGCAACCGTGCTGGGGTGCTGTTATCATTTTAATTATATCAGATGGCAAATGGCACGCGCATATGATGCGGAAAACACCCGAAAACTGGAAGCGCAACACCGGCCGGCAGCGTGAGGCCGATTAAAAACAATAATTTTTCATCTTTATCGTGTGTGTGAAACTTTTAACGGAGCGCCCACCACCCATCGGGGACACACATCCGGGTGACATCCCTTGCCGGGAGTGAGCGTGAGGTTTTTCCGGGTCCGGGTGCCGTTTCTCGCCAAACACCGACTGTTTGGCATAAATAAGCAATTTATCGTCCGGGGGCTCTCCGGCTTTTCCGGGGCGCCCTTTAGTAGGCCAATGTGTTTGTTACGGACCAAACGGAGACACACACACAGACACGCAGATACGGAGCCGGTCTTTTGTCACTGACAGGGCAACGACCGTCGGCGCAAGGACCGTTACGCCACGATTTTCCTCTAATCGAGTTTAATGGGAAAGCGTAACTTTCACTCCACTCCACGGTCGGGGACTCCCTCGTGACCCTTTCGGTTCGCCTTTTTGGCTGCCAGTGGAGGTCGGTTTGGGGTGGGGAAACCCAAAATACCCACCCACAACCCACTGCTGCCCTGCCCCGGGACCTGGGGGGGCTCCGGGAACGAAAACGACGGATTATCAAAACCAGATGAGTGTTTTTGAGGGTTTCCGGTCCACCCTTTCCGGGCCGGGCGTGACAATTCCATTGACTTTGTGACCGACTCGGGAACATGCCCAAGGAATGCTCGGCTGTCCCTTCACACGACTTCCTGACTTCCCACTGGGGGGCGCTGGGGAAAAGGCGACAGATGATGCGATCTTTCGCCTCTAGTGCGCCAAAACGTCCTCGGTGACGAGACACGGGTCCGTCACGCCTCCCGGCGGCAAAAGCCTGGCGTGGAAAAAGTAACACCACCGACAACGACGACGACGACGACGTTGTGAACTCTCATATTAAGATATTAAATTTGATTTATGCCACTCTGACGCGGGCGGCGTTGTTACAGCTTTAAAACAATGGAACAGCCCCTTATTCGGATGGAAGGAAAATCGATCGACACTTGGTAAGGCAGAAAGACAGACAGAGAAACGGGGAACTCCCACAAACGTGGAAAATGGAAGCGATTTTTTGTGGTTTAAATTGGCTGCACAGTGTCTGGCGGTATGATTAATGCAAAGTGTGTTAATTACGGCGCCGCTTTCCGCGATGTAACGCACAAATGAATTGTCAGTTGGACACCGAACGCCATGCCGACGCCAGTGTTAATTATCGTGCCTTTTTACTGCTCGTTTGTGGCATTTATTGAATTCGATAATCGGTATGCACCGGAACCGGAGTAAAACTCCACCGTTGAACTCATTACCGTAAATCAATAAGCGACTGTTTGTACTGTTTCTAATAAAACGATCGACACATACACACCGGCCAGTATGTGGGAATTAGTGTAGTGGACTTTACTTTGCAGTGTGGCCGAGTAAACCGGGGCCGAGGTCAACATAATGGTTTGAATCTAAATGGTGAACAAATAGCATTAATCTGGCATTGGAATGAAATGTTGTTGAAGGCCGACCACCGATCAATCAAATTTGTATGTGTTATAATGAAATAGAATTTGAATAAATCGAATCAAACGAACCTATTGATTTGTGGTTACTTCATTGTTACACTAATTGCGCCCACTACCAACAGCATGAGTCCTTCTTTAGCATCGGATTTTGGGGAACCAATTGGGCAACCCGGCAAAAAAAAGGAAACATGCCATAAAGTTGTTCCTTGGCGTTAAGACAAACGCCGGCCAATCAAAGCCATCACATCTTTC
>NW_026453988.1:9307-18156 GCF_943734635.1 Anopheles cruzii
GAAAGATGTGATGGCTTTGATTGGCCGGCGTTTGTCTTAACGCCAAGAACAACTTTATGGCATGTTTCCTTTTTTTGCCGCGGTGGCCAATTGGTTCCCCAAAACCTGATGCCAAAGAAGGACTCATGCTGTTGGTAGTGCGAGCAATTAGTGTAACAATGAAGTAACCAAAAATCAATAGGTTCGTTTGATTCGATTTATTCAAATTCTATTTCATTATAACACAAACAAATTGGATTGATCGGTGGTCGGCCTTCAACAGCATTTCATTCCATTGCCAGATTAATGCTATTTGTTCACCATTTACATTCAAACCATTATGTTGACCTCGGCGCCCGTTTACTCGGCCACCGTACAAAGTAAAGTCCACTATACTAATTCCCACATAGAGGGCGATGTGTTGAACGTTTTATTAGAAACAGTACAAACAGTCGCTTATTGATTTACGGTAATGAGTTCAACGGTGGAGTTTTGCTCCGGTTCCGGTGCATACCGATTATCGAATTCAATAAATGCCACAAACGAGCAGTAAAAAGGCACGATAATTAACACTGGCGTCGGCCTGGCGTTCGGTGTCCAACTGACAATTCATTTGTGCGTTACATCGCGGAAAGCGGAGCCGTAATTAACACACTTTGCATTAATCATACCGCCAGACACTGTGCAGCCTGTTTAAACCACAAAAAATCGCTACCATTTTCCACGTTTGTGGGAGTTCCCCGTTTCTCTGTCTGTCTTTCTGCCTTACCAAGTGTCGATCGATTTTCCTTCCATCCGAAGGGGGACGTTCCATTGTTTTAAAGCTGTAACAACGCCGCTCGCGTCAGAGTGGCATAAATCAAATTTAATATCTTAATATGAGAGTTCACAACGTCGTCGTCGTCGTCGTCGTCGTCGTCGGTGGTGTTACTTTTTCGACGCCAGGCTTTTGCCGTCGGAAGGCGTGACGGACCCGTGTCTCGTCACCGAGGACGTTTTGGCGTACTAGAGGCGAAAGATCGCATCATCTGTCGCCTTTTCCCTAGCGCCCCCCAGGGGGAAGTCAGGAAGTCGTGTGAAGGGACAGCACAGCATTCCTTGGGCATGTTCTCGAGTCGGTCACAAAGTCAATGGAATTGTCACGCCCGGTCCGGAAAGGGTGGACCGGAAACCCTCAAAAACACTCATCTGGTTTTGATAATCCGTCGTTTTTCGTTCCCGGAGCCCCCGAGGTCCCGGGGCAGGGCAGCAGCGGGTTGTGGGTGGGTATTTTGGGTTTCCCCACCCCGAACCGACCTCCACTGGCAGGCAAAAAGGCGAACCGAAAGGGTCACGAGGGAGTCCCCGATCGTGGAGTGGAGTGAAAGTTACGCTTTCCCATTAAACTCGATTAGAGGAAAATCGTGGCGTAACGGTCCTTGCGCCGACGGTCGTTGCCCTGTCAGTGACAAAAGACCGGCTTCGTGTCTGCGTGTGTGTGTGTGTGTGTCCGTTTGGTCCGTAGCAAACACATTGGCCTACTAAAGGGCGCCCCGGAAAAGCCGGAGAGCCCCCGGACGATAAATTGCTTATTTATGCCAAACAGTCGGTGTTTGGCGAGAAACGGCACCCGGACCCGGAAAAACCTCACACTCACTCCCGGCGAGCGATGTCACCCGGATGTGTGTCCCCGGTGGGTGGTGGGCGCTCCGTTAAAAGTTTCACACACACGATAAAGATGAAAAATTATTGTTTTTAATCGGCCTCACGCTGCCGGCCGGTGTTGCGCTTCCAGTTTTCGGGTGTTTTCCGCATCATATGCGCGTGCCATTTGCCATCTGATATAATTAAAATGATAACAGCACCCCAGCAGGGTTGCGTCTGTGAGTCCCCAAAGTGGTCCCGAAAAGGAGTTTTTCTGTTTTTTTCTCAACCGTACACGTGTGTGTCGAAAAAGGAGATGTCATGCACCCAAAAACTCAGACGACAGATTTGACAAATGGTTGTGAACCGACATTCGGGGCAAATGAGCTTAAACGAGTTTCAGGAAATTAAACTGAAAACTGTTGACAAATCGCTGCAAGTTTCTAGAACCCGACTCGACGGGGCTGCTCCGAAATTGCAAACTCCATCCAATTAAACCCTTGCCGAAGGGGACGAAAACTGGGGACCCAATCGAAACCCTAATTTGCTTTCCAATCTCGACCACAACTCAATAATGCAAACACACACTCATATGACGCAGCTGGTGCGCGGGTTTTTTGGGAAAAGGTTGGCCAACCGAAACGAGTTGGAAAAATTGATTCAATTTTCTGTCATCGCCAGACGTTGACGGCGGCGACGACGTGTTCGTTCGTTTCGTCATCGGACTCAGCTGGTCGCTCCGGTCCAACCCAATCTTGGTCCGGTCTTAAGTCCGGACTCCGGGAATCTCCGGGCGGCGTATGCTACGTAGAACTGAACTCGTTGGAGTGACAAGTTAATTAGTGGTCCCCTCTCCGGCTGCTGCTGGAACATATCAATTCATTAACGCAGTTCGGTTCGCCCGGGTAACCCGAGCAACCTAATTGCTATCGATCTTTGGGGCTTTCTTTCTCTTGCGATGGCGTCTTGCAGATACTTCCCAGCTGCATGACCTTGGCTCTGATTCTTTTCCGGGAGCGTCACTAACACGATGCTGCAACATAATAATGCTATTTTCAAAGTTTTGACAACCAACGCGACATCGGTGGAAGCAAAAGGGAACGAAACCTTTCCAGCAGCGTCTGTCATTGTCATTTATTGCCGCTCCACTTCCAACTCTCGGTGACGACGCGACTTTGCAAATTGCACATGACTCTTCAAACACCTCCCGCAAAAGCGGATGTTGTTCATCATCCTCTTCATTAGCCGACTGCCGCCCGCGAAGCCGTTTCATGTGCCCAAATCAGATGCCGTAAAAAACGACGTGACATTCGGTGACATTTTTTCACTGCATTCGTCACGCGGACTGCGTCACGAGAGTTTCGAACCCCGTCGGGACTGCAGATAAAATTTTACGCTTGCGTGCCTGCGAACCCTGCTTTGCGTGTGCGACGGCAATCGCATTACGAAAATATTAGCACCAAACCGCCCACCGAGCGTAGGAAGAGAATGAAATCGAGAAACTAACACCACACGCAACCTGGGGCCGCGAAATGAAAAACCGGCGGGTGGCAAAGTTGAGTTAATAGGCAACATATGTGCCACCTATTAGCTAATTTGTTTTGTCTTGTTACCAGCCGAATCCGGGCGAGGCGAGAAGCGGGAGGACAGCAAAAGCGGCACAAAAAATGCGGGTTAACACTTTTCCTTCCCATCGTGATGCGTGATCACGCACACGGCCATGGCGCGACGGGCCCAAAGAACTATTTCACCCCACAAAGTGAGAAGACGGCCACCGAAGAGGAGGTCTTCCGGCAGACCCAGGACCCAACCCACGGGGTTCTAACCCCCCGCCTAATGCCATCACCATCATCATGAGGAACACATTTATTCTCTCTCTGTCTCTCTCTCTATCGCTCTTTTTCACACTCATAAGGCACACCCGGCCTTGTGAAAATCCCACACCGAGTTAAAATTTGTTTGTTAAGGAAATGAATTATGACCGGCTCCGGTGGCCCGACCCAGGGCCGGTTGCTGGCAGCTGGTGGCGAACCGAATCGTCGTCATGATCGTCGTCGTAACTCAAGCGCAACGACCAAGTGGCAGTTTTTCGGGACCAGTCACAGCCAAAACGGTGGCCAACCATCGGAACGGAACGAACGACCACGTGGAACGCTCTGGGCCACCAGAGTGACAGTTTTCATCCTATCGCGGCAGGAGACGGCACACCGAACGGGTGCCGAAGGTCAAGACGCTCTTTATGGTGGTCTTCTGATGGGTCACTGTCGAGAGTCCAACCAAACCAGAATTGGAACAGAATATCAGCAACCTTCTTAGGACCTTACGGCAATCCATCACTCAACTCGTGGGCTCCTGGTTGTCCTCGTGAAAAGTGGAAAATCTTCAGGATCCCGATCCAATGATCCGCAGATGTTCGAGCTGTGCAATCCAGGTCGGTGAAAGTCCGTTCAAAAAGGGACGCAAAAAAAGGAGAGAGTGTTGCTCAATGTTTATGTAGTTTGACAAATGACTCTCTCTCTCTCTGTTGATTGAATGATAAATTTGCTAGCAAATTAGCAACAATCCTCGCATTCCGCAGTGTGTTACTGTCCGGTTCGCTGCCGTAGCCGCTGACAGATACTGATGAAAATCGACTCCGGTCAGGTTGGGGCCAGGGCCGTCGACACTGACATTATGTGACGGCCACTGGATGTTATGTCTTGTGAACAAGCTCTCCAGTCTCCGTAACAGAAGGCATGCATTCTGCGTCAGTGAGTTATAAATAAATGTTGTCCTTTCGGTGGTTCGGTCAGCAAACCCTGGGGGAACCCTCATTCTACGGATCAGATTTATGGTCCGCAGACGTCGCGTGAAAATTCTTCACGAGCTTTGTTTGCTATTTAATAAAATCAAACAGCAACCGGAGCATGTCCACCAGAGACGTATTCGTCATCACCTGACGTGCAATAATCAATCCTTGCGGCCAACGGACGGGGCTAGGTCGAGAAAATGCATGTTTGCCGTTCCCTCAGAACGCTGCATGAAGCGTGGAACCGACGCAAAACATCAAATCAACCGTCAACCGGCTGCCGGGATGAGAAGCAGCATAGTCGGCGTGTTTGAGGTTCTGCCGCCAACCCCGGGACAACGGGTACGCTGCTGTAGCCTGTGGCAGCCGGCTAACAGATGCACTTTTTCTCATCTCAATCATGCTCCGTCTGCGTGATTTTTTGCCGTCACTCGCTCTCCGCTTCGGTTTATGTTGTTTTTTAAGCGCGCTGTGTGAAATATTTTTTCTCTACCAACTCCCAGTCCCGTCGGCTGGCCACGGGGCCCCGTAAGGATCCATCATGGTGGTCAAAAAATTACCGGTTCCCAGCCCTCAGGGCCACCGATCACCGTGATGTGATGTCTTATTCCAAACGCTTGTCACATACGAGTGTGTGTTGCCGCTACGGAGAGCGACCGCGACGCGCCACGAAAATAGCTCACGTCCTCCACGTCGTCGTGGTCGTCGGAGTTGTGGATGAGAAATTTAAGAAGCTACTGCCGCCACAGCACACCGGACCAAATGTTAAGTGTCACCCGAAGGAGAGAAAATATTGGTTTTTCTCACCAACACCACGCGGAGATTACGAAACCGTGAAGGGAAAACACCGGGCCGTGTTGTTGTTATTTCTATGGGCAGGACTCCCGGCCAACAGACGGCAAACGACAGAGGCGTGTTGTTGCCACAACTGCGCTCGGGCCGGCACGGCCCGGCAATCGCCACAAATTAGAATGTTCATTTTTCAAACTTAAGTTGAAATTTCCCCAAGCCCGAACCGAACGGTTAACAAGTTTGTTTAAGGTTGAAAAATGGGTGTTGCGTTTCGGAAAATGCTGTCGCGATGGTGTTCGCTTGAAAAATAGGTGTTGTGAGTCGTGTGGATTCAAATATTTTGAAACCCAATTTGAAACACTATTCAACCACAATGAAAATATCGGGCACGAATCGTCTCACCAACAAACTAATTGCCAACGGCCGGGAAACTCTTGGCTACATTTTCACAGCACTCCGCATTAGCGTGTGGTTCCTTTTCTTTATTTCTACCCGGCCACATAAATAATGTGCTGCCTTTTTCAAACCCGAATCAGCCGGTCACGGTCAAGAATGGTCAGCCGTTTTTTTAAACATCAATCCTTGGGTCAGCGCCAGAGATTGGCAGTAGCGCTTGGGTTCTTTTTCGCTGGTTCACATCCCATTTGATGGTGGTTCGCTTTTTTTGCTCTTCGCGTTGTCCATTTCATCCGGACATTAAAGTGATTATTCGACCCTTGCTACGCAACATCGCGCCAAGGGATTTGTATTTCCATTTGTTTTCACTTTTCGTTCTCTGCCTTTTGTTTGCCTTGTTTGTTTGGCATAATTAATTGTGTTGGGGTCTTTGCTTGGCGGTTCGAACATAACTGAGCATTTCATCACTTTGCCCCCCGGCGGAGGGGGGGCTTAAGATAAATAACGGTTCCTTTCGGATTGGTTCAGGGTGGGGATTTTTCTTCAAAAGCGTCCAACACTGGAAGGCTGGAACTTGCTTGGAACTTGGTTTTGGCCGCATTTTCTTAGGTGCCAAAGAGATGCTCAAAATCGCGAGCGCGTGAAATTCGGAACTCGTAACTCATGGCCGGCCAAGGACTTATTTCGGTCGCTTTAACACGGAACCAATGCCGAGTGGCTTAGCGTAATGAGTTTAGATGCGCTCGTGAGCCTCGTAAGTGAACCGAATTAAAATTACAAATTGTGGCCAAAAAAGGCTTCAACGGCACCCATTGCGGGACGAAGCCAACGCCCGGAAAAGCTGTGTAGCAATTAAAATGTTTGGCCACGGTTGCCCTGCCCAAACTGAAGTGGTTGCGCTCCGAGAACACCACGCCACCGGGTTTGACGAGATGCAACTTTGGCCCCAAACGCCCGACCCGACATCGTGTGCTGCAAGGATAACGGATCCAACTACGGGCCCTCGCGTGAACCGCTCGCTGTCTCGCTGGCTCGCTGTTGATTACCGACCCGACACTGGACGCCAGGAGAATTAATGTAGCGACCGCACGGTGCACACAGCGGCAGCAGCGTCCGTGGACCGTGTACATTAACCACCCGGCCGCGGGCTCCTTCCCGCGGTGTGTTGCATGTTGCCAGCTGGTAATAGATACTAGTTATGCTTCATAATGTAATGCGTCTCCTCCGCTGTCATTCACCGCCGTTGGTCCGCCACCCTGGCCCAGGCCCGGGTCGTTACCGGGACAATCTTCAATTATCTTCTGCACGATGCCACGGGCCTTTCAGCGATGTCGGGCCGTAGCAGACGGTTCGTTAAGCTCGCGGACCGCAATCGTACTCGAATGGCAAGCCAAACGTTGGCAGCCAACACCATCTCTGTGGGTTAGAGTGCATTGTTGTAAGGGCAACTGCGAAACACAATCGTGCAAAACACTGTGTTTTAACTACTCTAATTAGCCCTCCACACAGAGTGCGCACGCGGGTACGTGAGTTGGCGTTTGTAATTTCACACAACGGAACTGACTTTCGTCTCGCAGGATTTCAGTCAAGTTCTGTGTTGTTGTTAGACATGGCAGGAAAATGGGAAATTTGTTTCGAATGAGTAATTCCGCAGCTCAGCGTTCTCTAGGACAACCAGAGAACCCGGACACTCTATTCAACCGTTTAATCTGCGCCCCAAAACAAGAGCTGCTTGAAGCAACTCCATTTAAGAATGAAATCTGCTCGGGGCGAAAATTTGTATTAGAATCATCATGCCGTAAAGGTTTGCAGTGTTTATTTACAATAGTGGATATGGAAGAACTAACGTTGATCGCTTAGATCGATGGAATGCTTTCTCCAGAATATTCGGCAAGTGACATATTATATCATCACTCGACAGCGTTCTTTCTTTGCTCGTTTGGCATCGTTTATCATTTGTTTGTCTACTTACCTGTACTAGAACCAATCGCGAACCAACACCCTAACAATCGCACCGATAATGACCACTAGTTGCCCACCATTCTTACTCACATGACACGAAATAATTACAAGATTTCGTAGATCAATCCATTTTGCAACGCGAACACCGCAAATTCGATCACTCCGAATCACCGGCGTAGAAGAACATGACGTTTTGGAAGCTGTCACAGGCTAACGTTGATCGAGGCGCGATCGACTGCTCACGCACACACTGATGCTCGTGTGCGTTATCAGAACGTTCGTGGAATGTTTCGGTGCCGGCGCCGACCGAAAACGGGTTAGTCGTCGTACTGTCGAAACGCCTCGCTGAGATCAGATATTCTGTCGTGTCGAGTGCTGACGGATTGGCCGATTTTTCTAGTATCGGAATCTAGGAAAGTAGTGCGCTTGAGGCGATTGCTTCTCACCTGTCACCCAATAAAAGAAAGCAAATTTCAAGCTGACAATAACGGTGATAACATTCTACCTAATATTGTCTCTTAAAGGGCAGAACTCACCACATGTTCCCGCGTTCAGACTCTCCGTCCCATCATGACGGACTGCGCGAACGCCAGACACCAAAAGAAACCTCATAAAATCGAAGAAAACGAACAGTGTGCAATCGATATCGATTAGACCTTCTCTTATCGCAATCCCTGCCAGACAGCCGACACTCAACTCTCCGGAGACTCATCATCAATGGTAGGCCGGGGAGAAAAAAGGAATCCCACCAGCAGCCCCACATTAACGCCCCACCTAATTTCCCAACCGAATCGGCGCCGTTAACCATTATCGACAAACGCTTTAACGCCTTACAAATGACTCATCAAATTCTGCCCTACAATCCACTCCAGGGCGCTACCGATTTTCCCACCCTCATACATTGATCGTTCGATCGGCCCCAGTTCGAGAGGGAGGCATCGAAAGGAAAAGTTCAAACTAATTGCCTTTCTTTTTATGAACTTCGTGCAAGAAAAATGGCTAACCGTCCCGAGAGGGAGCAGGTTCAAATTTTCTTCCCCATTTTCCGACGGGATTTACGAGCTCGAGCTCGAGCCCAAAAACCAGGAAGAAGTGCGTTCGCCTTCGCGTACGGGGTGAGTTCCCGGGAATCCAGGGGAAAGTAATTACTTTGCTTAGGATTTCCACAAAATAACGAGTACAAGGCTCCGAGGAGCGGAACCTTATCGTTTCACGCACCCAGCGCGGTTCGCGAGCGCTAGACGAGGGTTTCTTTTTTTTCCTATGGGCAAGGTGTCCTTATGACCTGAAATGTGGCTTGCATAAAATT
>NW_026453989.1:0-3861 GCF_943734635.1 Anopheles cruzii
CTCACGAGCGATGATCGTCCGTAACATTTCACTCTTCCGATCTCAAATATAAAATAGCAACCACATCATTGCTACACAGCCAAAGTTAATAGCAACATCCGGCATTTCGAAGGTAGCTTTCCAACCGACTTTTAAGAAAGCTAGATTAGATTAGGTCATTAATGCATTTTAGTTAATTAATTATTTAAATTTTTAAGTTTAGTTAAAGTTTAGTTAAAGTTAAGTAGATTAGTTTGGTTCATCGTTTTACACACACATCCTACTCCTGAATAATTTAATTTTCCCACGGTCCGTTTGTGGTCCAGTCCGGTAACGTTTGTGTAGTGTTAGTGTGAAGAATACGAAAACGAAAGAATTCCTTGATTTATTTCTTTGAGAATACGAAAGGCCTGTCCTTCGACACCTATCAACTAGAGGAGGACAGAACCACCAAAATTGTACTAAGGGGTCTAGTCGATTGTTCCTGAGAGGAGACAAAAGCCTTCCTGTTAGACATAAACATAAAGAAGAAATGTACTGATCACGCAGTATTCTTTCTGCACTTCAAGAAAGGGGTAATAAATTTGCCAACACTACGGCAAATTACCGCCATTAACTACTGCCGAGTCAGATAGGACTATTACATCAAATCCAACGCACCCATGCAGTGCAAAAACTGCATAATTTTCGGCCCTGGCGCCGCCAACTGTAATAGAAGTAATAGGATTTTTGTGAAGACTAGGAGTGCAAGAAAGAGGCCAGCGTGTTGAAGGAAGCCAGCGCGTCGACAACGTGCGTATTAAAGAGTGTTAAGTGTCGAGAGAAAAAGGGACACCCATGCCGTATTAAAAAAGGAAATAGAAAAGGCAGTGTTGCGAATCTGAGAGTGTTAGATGCTGTGAGGAAGGGGACCGGCCGACCAGTACGAACCAGAGCGGCGGGTAGCGTAACGCAGATGTTGTAAATATTGCAGGATAACCCGTTACCGCGTTGTAACCCCGCGTCATAAACACGCGTAAAACCAGCGTCGGTATAAAAGGAGCACTCGCGCTCAAGTTTAAACGAGTCCCATTCCGCCGCATATCAAAACGGCCACAAAAAGAGTCGCAAAGGAACTAGGCTTATATGGGAGGTCATTAACGAGTTACGAAACCAGTTCCCAACAAGAGACGCTTGAGCTCAAGCGTAAATTGGAGGATGAGCGGCAGAGAACAAAGCCGCAGCCCAGGCGCGGTTAGACTCCGGGGGCTCCGACCGGGAGCAATCAGCTACCCTAGTGGAACCGTTGGACCTTATCCTGAGTCGCATCACTTCAGCGATAAGGGATGCGACCCACCCTATAGCAGCATTGCCTGAGTTCGATGGCAATAGTAACGACTAGACAAAATTCAAAAAGGCAGTGGACAGACCAAGAGGCCGAACAAGGTATTAAGATGGGTACACAATGGCATTTCAACCCACCAAAAGCTCCCCACTGTGGAGGGGGGCCTGGGAAAGATTGATAAGAATAATCAAAAGTAATTTACTGAAGATGATATTCAGTAGAACCAATAGACATCCTACAGTAGAAGTATTGAGGGGAACACTCATTCAAGCTGAGTTTTATTTGAACTCTCGTCCACTCACACATATTCCCTTATATCACGAAGAAGATGAAGCTCTCACTCCATTCCACATTCCACGTGATGTTCAGAAAATTTAGTATATAAGGCATCGGAATTGTATGAAAACAACTTGCATGCTAGTTCTTAAGCGTTGCCTTTCTCCTCTTCAATTGGAACTAGCTTGTTCCTTGGGAAGAATTCCCTTCGGAAATTGACCATATACCCTACGGATTGCATCACTCCGACGGAATAATCCTAAGAAACTAAATCCACATCGCAATTCACATCTCTAACCCACCACAGTTATCTTTTGCGATAATGTCTTTGGCAACTAAACTGCATTTACGACACACTGTACAGTTTTAACTAATTGCGGTGAATGCGAACATTATGTGTATGGCCGTGCATAAAATAATAAACCTTATATGGTTCGATCGTGTTCGTGTGTTTGTACGAAACTCGTGCGGGGTTTGAATGACGTATCAAAGAAGAGCCTTGCCCGTCAGAGCCTAAACTTTCTGCCGTCGGTACGCAATTTTACAAGAAAGGAAAAATCAATCCAAGGACTGCTGCGGTGCCGCTCGAGAGCAGTATAAAAAACTATTAGGAAGTATAAAGCTATTAGAACAGTATAAAAGCTATTATCAGAAGAGTTGAACACACTTGATAGTGAGGATGAGGAGGAGTCCTGGAACTTTCGGGGCGAAAGAACATCAGGAAGGAAAAACCGTTGGAACTTTCGGATCGCTTTTCTTTTTCGCGGCTGGCCGCGCTGAAACTGGTTTCAAATTGTTCGCGTTGTGCGTGCGCTTGTACCGGTGTAAATGTGTGCGTGTGTGCATCGGCGAACTCTGTAATGGCTTTATGCTTTTCTGCGTGTTATTTTCCCCTATAATTTCTGTTCAAGGTGTGAGCTTCCGCTGGCAAGGACCAACCGCGATGCAGCTGCCCCGGCGTTCGGCTTCAACCGCCAAAACCCCCACCACCACTAACGTAGGTGAGAGAAGAACGTTTGTTCGAAAATGTTGCCCCCGCCGACGACGAAGCCATCTCGTCGACTTTCGGTAACCCGTGGCCAGCGAAGAGGGGGAGGTGGATATAAACCCAGCCTCTCCTGGCCAGCTCCGCCCAGCCAGCCGAGGGTACGGTGATAACGTCAATCACGGGGGGGCCTGGAAAGCGGAACAGGCCGCCGCGGGCAAAGTGGGAAGATCAAATCCGCCGCCGGGATTGGAATTCCGGGGATCGGTAACCTTCGCCCCGAACCGGAATGCTGTCCAGTTCCAACCATTTCCTTTTAACGGGCTCCGAGTCGGACGCCACCAATCTGTCGGAAGTTGAATATGATGGCAACACCATTCGCATGGTGTTGCGTCGAATCAAGCGCTGAGGGGGTTTTCGTTCGAGAAGTCATGGAAGAAGTGCGTCCCCAGGAACCAGGCAAGTGGCAAGGACACCATCAGAAAACCGTTTCTTATATTCGTAATTTCTTCGAAGCACAAACAGCCATTAAAACCCTTCGCTCAAGTACTACGAGCAATACTTTGACAGCCGCTGCCCAGGGCACCGCAGCCTAAAGTGGTCCTGAAGCAGAAATAAGGAGCCTGACATTAATGGATGTCAATATCTGTTCCCTCGTCCGTGGGCCGCCAAACTAATCGGGTTGGCAAATAATTCTCAAAAAAGGGATTTTGTCCCAGGCCCCAAGATTTTGAGCCGCTGTTAAGAGCACAAAACCACTGTTACGACAATGTCAGACAAAGATACATATACGACCAAGCGGATTGGAACTATCAATCATTTAGTTCAGCAAACATAAAACCATACGACCTAAATGCCACAAGAAATAAACACAATGCCACATGGTGGAACAAAACAGTAGCAATAGCCATCAAATATAGAAGGAAATTGCTCCGTGCTCGAAATATTGCAAAAAATAATAACAAAACAGATTTTTTTTAAGACTAACCACACTGTACCAGAAAGCAAACAATACAGTGAAAAACGACATAAAAATAGCAAAACAAGAGAGATGGGATAATCTAGTATACTCAATAGGACCGGAAACCTCCACTAAAGACATATGGAAAAAGGTAGCTTTAGTCACAGGAAAAAAAACCAGACTACCTTGCGGATGACCAGCACCGTCGACTTTTGCTAGCGACGAATCCGGCGCGGTAATAATGCGGCTTCTTCACTCCAGCCGGCCGCCATTGCGCGGCGCCATGCCAACGGTCAACTTACGGGCGGCCTGCTACACGACATGTTCTCACCAAGG
>NW_026453989.1:4361-10583 GCF_943734635.1 Anopheles cruzii
TCAGAAGCGGTTTGTGCTCCGTTGGTACATTCAGCTCGTCGATTTCGTGCTTTTCGGCCAGTTTCCCACTGCCCAGTTCTGTACCGCCACATTCACGTATTCGCTGAGACTCGAAAACACCGTTGCCACATTCACGACGCGTTCCTTCAACTTCGATTTTCCGTGCACTGGGGAACGTTGGTTCCGATTTTCCTCCATTCAAAGAGTCCGGCTCGCGTTGAATTTCCGGTCTGGTGTCTACAAAAGGGTAAGATCACAATGTTAGAATGATGAGACAACCTTGCGATTACTAACCATACCTGTGGAAGATTTTGCGTAGCGTTCTTTGTTTCTTGGATCGTTCCAATCGTTCCCTGGTAGTTGTTACGCCCATCATCCAGCACTTTGTCAATGGCCACTAGACCTAGGTTCGTTGTTTCGAATACCGACACAACACACACAAGCCGTGGTGTGATCGTTGGCAGATTTGTTCCAATTACGCGAAGCGTCCTTTTTTCCTGCGCGAACTGTCCTAAGTTAAAACGGGTTCAACCGGTTATTCGTCCTTATTGTAGGGAATTATATGGGACACGTTACAAACCGACACAATGACGACTACCAGCTGTTTTGATGTCAGCGTCGTCAGCGCACCAACGATTCGACAGCTTGTGGCTTCTTGAGAACAGCCACGGAAGCGTACTTTAAAGCGTTTCTCTCTTCAGGGGTGGAATTTATAAATTGGAGTCTCGTTGGAACAAGTGTACCGCTGTTCAGGAAGGCCATACTGAATATTAAAGTGTTTCGAACCATAAACATTTGTCCTTCTTATCAACCCGCAAAACTTCGTAGCATGGGAACGTTTGGAAGCTGAGGCTGCAGCTGCCGCTGCAACTGCGACAGTATAAGTTGGCCACGTTTGCACAACTTATTTGGCGAACACTCTTTTTTGGCCGTTTGTTGTTAACCACTTTGTTTACCTTTGATAACCGTTTGTTCCTTGTCAACCGGCTATGCAGAGCTAGATTTGAATTGCTACCGACTGACAGCTCCTTGTAGCAGAGACTGTTTATACGCTTATATCCGCGGCTTGTGAATGTGCGTAGCATAAGTATAAACCTATATCTATATGTAAATATGTACTATGTAAATACTAAATGAAGGGCGATAATGCATCGCGTTCTGCCCCCCTGCCCAGCGAGATAGGCCCATGTCGGTGGTTAGAGAAACAGGATGTTTCCCGTATCGGGAAAATTTAATTTAAAAAAACCTCGTGGCATGACAGCGTAGCCGACGAAAACGCTCGCACACACGGGCACAATATCTACCGCGCCGATAGTGTGTGTGTGCGTGACCATGAGTTTGACGCATCCATTGGTATGGCGCGAATAAATTCCGTTGCTTACCAGCGCCACTGCACCATGCATAGAGAAAGTCTGGGCAATAGGATGTGATGTATGATGGCTGCTCTAACGGGTAAACGCTGCTGCAAAAAGCAATACGGGTACAAGGGTATGTATACAAATGACAAACCCAACTAGCTGTGGTACTGCGGTACTGTACATAATCATGTTTTCAAAGATCTGCAGCAAGGTGAATCGTTTTCCAATATCGCAACATTGGTATTTAGTGTAGAGCGAAAATTGGTTATAAAGAATGAGCCGGGCGAATTGATGAGATTATGCAAAACCACACAAAAGTGGTGCATTTCATTTGCAAAAATTGTATTGTATTGTAAAAATTGTAATTTGCATTTCATTTGTGCTCCGTCGGTTTACGGCGTGCAGTGTAGATGTATTAGTAAATGAACCGCGCATTATGATTCTGCACACAGCACCAGAGGAATCTTGTGACGTCAAACAGTGTCAAAAGAGTGCGCACCGGAACCATGAAATGTGATTGTATGCGTTTCGCATGAAATGGATTATTCGGTGCTCGATCCACGTGCATCCGAAGGTAACAATAATGATCGATTTACAGACCGTTCAATAGCGGATTTTTTTTATCTGTGATAAACGGACCGTTGTTGAAGAAATAAAAAGACGGCGCACGTTAAGTTGAAATCAGTGAACACGCGTTCTGCGTTGACACACCCATACACCCATAAGTGAAGCAAATGACAAGCGCGCAACGCTTCTCGATTTCTTTATAAAGTGCACCCATACACATGCACGCGAGCCGCAATCTGGATGACACCCATACAAACGAACCGTTAACGCTTATTTGGGTATGGGGCACGAAGCTTCAAAATTCGCCGGTGCCGCCATCATTGCTAATCGCGACACCTTCGAGAGAACATCACTTGCGTTCTTGGTAATCGGTTCGTCTGTGCCTGTGCTGCTATTATTGCCTGTATTGTGCCTGTTTCTGTTCTGTTTGTGCCTGTTTGTGCCTGTGCTGCTTTTGTTTTCGCTCTCGAGGGAACGTGACCCGTACCGAGGAGGCCGCATCGGAACGCTACCGGCTGCCGTGTTTGGGGGTGCTCGGAGTGAAGTGAATAGGAACGTTTCCATAAGCCGGAGTGCATAAGATAGGAACGCTTTAGGTGGAAGCTTTTATAAGTTGGAAAGTGCGAAAAGGTTTCTGGAAATGTGAAAGAGTACCCAGAAAGTGTTTCATTTTCGGATCCCTGACCGGTGAAAGGTTGGCGTCAGGGCCTGGAGAAGAGCCATATTTTTTTCTTGTTAGGGAGTAGAACAGGGCCTGCGCAGGATAGGAACGTGGTTTTCATATACCGGTGTGCGAAAGATAGGAACGGTTTTTTTAGTGTCAAAGTGCATTGATAAAAGGAAATGTGAAAAAGTGCCCAGAAAGTGCTTTCTTTTTTCGCGTCCCTAACCTGTAAAATTTGGCGTCAGTAGTAGAGACACGATCATTCTTGTTTTTTGCGAGTAGGAAAGGCCCACCCAGGAGTAGTCAGTTAAAGTGAAGAGAGGACCAAGGTGGTTTTTTTTTGCAGAGGGCCACTCTCTTTCTCCCATTCTTCCAATGGGCCCCTTTAGTCTGACTTGATGAGCGTAGCGGTTTGTTGAGAGCGGGAGAGCGTAGGAGCGTAAGAGCGCAAGAGCGCAAGAGTGCGAGTAGATAGAACGGAGAGAATCGGCTGTGAATCCACGCGAGTGTGTGAAAGAGACCTGCGTTTGCAGTGTGTGAAGTTAAGTTGAATATTTGTCATAAATGGCAGAAAGACTCAGGGGAGAGTGTGATAGTGTGTGTGTGGTAACAGGGTGAGTATAAAATCATAGGGGAAGGAGAAGGTACAACAAGTGGGTGAGTAAAAAACGAGTGAGACAGAGGCAGCGGCATACAGCGGTAAAAAAGAATATGTATATTTTAGAATAAGGAAAGAAATCCAGCTCTAGCTGAACCAGCTCTTAACACATACACCCTAGTGATTGCTAGCGTTATAAACGCTTAGGCCTGCTTTTTATTTTACCATAAAGAAAATTACTAAATACAAATAACAAATTTCTCCAACCAAAATGGCAAACACTAGTAACAATCCAACTTACGGTACCCCCATATCCAAATTTGCTTTATCATGGAACATTAGAAGTCTAAGGTGTAACGCAAATGAATTAGAAATTTTAATAAGCCGACACCAACCACTAATTATAGCCCTTCAGGAGGTTGGCAATAAACACAGTTACAATCCAAATCAGCTCCTAGATGACTTTACATGGTACTTCGATTCCCACGCAAATGTACGTCACAACATAGGCTTAGGAATAAACAAATTCTGCCCACACAAGATCATTCCCCTCAATACCACTATACCAGTAATAGCTGCCAGAATTCTATCCCCGACAATAACAACCATAATGTGTATCTACATTCCCCACCAAACGAAAAATGATCACCTCAACAATGAAATGATTAAAATCATAACACTACTGCCTCAACCAATAATAATAATAGGGGATTTTAACGCCCACCACACAGCATGGGGGCACCCCAACACAAACGACAGAGGAAAAACTCTACAGGAAATTTTTAAGATACAATTTTTAATCCCAATTTACAATGACAAACCTACTTTCTGCCAAATAAGTACTGGACGCCGCTCGACTACTGACCTTTGTGTTACTTCGTTAGAACTACAATCGAAACTCTCGTTAGAGATCGAGGCAGATCTACACGGTAGTGAACATTTCCCCATAACCATTCACTTCACGCCTTCCAACATACATACAAATGACAATATTAGGAAAAGGTGGATCTACGAGATAGCCGATTGGGACCTCTACCAATCCTACATCTCCTCTAAAATAAAGTCAACCAATCTTAAAGACACCGACCTCATCAAAATCATCACAGATGCTGCAACTGCTAACATCCCACAGACAATTGGAAAAAGGAACAGGCGAAATAACCCATGGTGGAATAAGGAAGTACATACCGCCGTCAAAAATAGGTAACCAATTTTCGCTCTACACTAAATACCAATGTTGCGATATTGGAAAACGATTCACCTTGCTGCAGATCTTTGAAAAGATGATTATGTACAGTACCGCAGTACCACAGCTAGTTGGGTTTGTCATTTGTATACATATCCTTGTACCCGTATTGCTTTTTAGTAGTTAGAGCAGCCATCATACATCACATCCTATTGCCCAGACTTTCTATAGGCATGGTGCAGTGGCGCTAGTAAGCAACGGAATTTATTCGCGCCATACCAATGGATGCGTCAAACTCATGGTCACGCACACACACACTATCGGCGCGGTAGATATTGTGCCCGTGCTTGCGAGCGTTTTCGTCGGCTACGCTGTCATGCCACGAGGTTTTTTTAAATTAAATTTTCCCGATACGGGAAACATCCTGTTTCTCTAACCACCGACATGGGCCTATCTCGCTGGGCAGGGGGGCAGAACGCGATGCATCATCGCCCTTTATTCAGTATTTACATAGTACATAGTTGCATATTTTCACTTTTAATATTTTCCCGATGCGGGAACCATCCTGTTTCTCCCCCTTACCAGGGGCCTGTATGGCAGGGCAGGGGGCAGGAGCGCGATGCATCATCGCCCTTTATTTAGTATTTACATAGCACATATTTACATATAGGTTTATGTTTATTCTACGCACATTCACAAGCCGCGGATATAAGCGTATAAACAGTCTCTGCTCCGCTACAAGGAGCTGTCAGTCGGTAGCAATTCAAATCTTGCTCTGCATAGCCGGTTGACAAGGAACAAACGGTTATCAAAGGTAAACAAAGTGGTTAACAACAAACAGCCAAAAAAGAGTGTTCGCCAAATAAGTTGTGCAAATGTGGCCAAGTTATACTGTCGCAGTTGCAGCGGCAGCTGCAACCTCAGCTTGCAAACGTTCCCATGCTACGAAGCTTTGCGGGTCGATAAGAAGGACAAATGTTTATGGTTCGAAACACTTCTGGTAGTCGTCATTGTGTCGGTTTGTAACGTGTCCCATATAATTCCCTACAATAAGGACGAATAACCGGACTGAACCCGTTTTAACTTAGGACAGTTCGCGCAGGAAAAAAGGACGCTTCGCGTAATTAAAACAAATCTGCCAACGATCACACCACGGCTTGTGTGTGTTGTGTCGGTATTCGAAACAACGATCCTAGGTCTAGTGGCCATTGACAAAGTGCTGGATGATGGGCGTAACAACTACCAGGGAACGATTGGAACGATCCAAGAAACAAAGAACGCTACGCAAAATCTTCCACAGGTATGGTTAGTGTTGAAAATTGCGTTCCTGCAATGTAGTAGTTCCGGCAGCACTGCCAGTCGGCAGTACGGCCAGTCGGCAGCACTGCCAGTCGGCAGCACTGCCTCTCTCATTTATAGCCACATAAGTCAGTCGCGCTAAAACTCTAGACAAATAAAGTCCTATTAATTTCCGACCTCGCGAAACCTGCTGTCTGCAATTATTCAACAGTTAGTAATCGCAAGGTTGTCTCATCATTCTAACATTGTGATCTTACCCTTTTGTAGACACCAGACCGGAAATTCAACGCGAGCCGGACTCTTTGAATGGAGGAAAATCGGAACCAACGTCCCCCAGTGCACGGAAAATCGAAGTTGAAGGAACGCGTCGTGAATGTGGCAACGGTGTTTTCGAGTCTCAGCGAATACGTGAATGTGGCGGTACAGAACTGGGCAGTGGGAAACTGGCCGAAAAGCGCGAAATCGACGAGCTGAATGTACCAACGGAGCACAAACCGCTTCTAACCCCCAACTCATCTATTTCGTCGGATTCAAAAACATCGTCGATTGC